>NW_026888142.1:0-93148 GCF_032173495.1 Musca vetustissima | reverse complement strand
TGAAATAACGGCAATGTAGCCCAGTAAAAGGTGAAATTATTTCAATTGCATTGTTTTATATTTATCGGAGGGATTAACAAAATTAAGTGTATTTTGTCGATAAGATTTTCAATTGCTTTAAATGTGTATTGTATTAATTATATTCTTAATATGTCATTTCAATATAATAGCTTCACTAATAAGTTTTAACTCATAGGATGATATTGGATTTATTTCATGGTAATATGTGATGTTGTTTGTGTTGTAATTTGACAATGACAAAAGTTAAAAGTTGGTAATATCAGTCATCTTGGACAGTTCGATTGTTTTTAACGGATAAAAAGAAACAGAATTAGGTTTTATGTAAAAAATTGTATTAAATGAGCAAGAAATTTTCACTGTGCGTTTGGCGGGTCTACTATGACCACAACATTCTGCACCTGGTCATCAATCCGTGCCCAATACGAATTGAGACGACTGCACCATCCTGAACGTAATTGGGCCAAAACTACTCTGATTTGTCTGGGCAGCTGACGTTCTTCAGCGGCTATAGGTTGGGGGGTGAGCTCCGAGGACGGCATTATTCTGTATTCGTTCAGCGCTGCGGCAACTGCATCGGTATGAATGCTATTCAGACCTGCTCGATAGCAACTTGATCTAGAGGCTCCCTTTTATAACGTTGGACCTCTCTCTCTCTCTTTCTAGATCATGCAGATCCTTCCTGACACGCCTGGATGGGGGAGTCTTATCCACCATATGATGGATGATTGTTCCTGAAGCACCCGAGCAGGTACTGCAACGAAAGCATATTGCTATGCTGACGTAAGGGAAGGATCTTCGTCTCCTCATGAAGATGTTCCACTGGTGTCGTGAGGGGGCACCCCGTCGCAGTCCTCAGGGCGGCGTTCTGACAGGTCTGAATACTTCGTAGCCCACACTGGTTGTAGAAAAATTTTGTTATGAAAATATTCACGAGTTAGCCACATTTTTTGCAAATTGATTTTTGAATTCACTGTAAATAACACAAAAACATGCACGTACATGCTTTAAATGAGAATGTCAGATGAGGCTAAGCAACTTTATACAAAAAGGGGTTCTTCGGCATGACGGCATGATTTATAGTATATGGGGTCCTTTAGTGTTGTCTAGGGCAGAAATAATATAGTTGGCTTCGTACAAATAAATACATAAAAAATCAAGGTGTATTTAATAAGGTGTATGCATCAGCTACAACAACGAACATTTTACAAAAAAAAAAAACATTGTTGCTATAGAAATTAAATTGGCAAGCTGACAATTAGTTTATGTTGTGAAGAAACAAAATGAAATAAATTATTTTGACAAAAGTTGTACAATTTAAGAAAAATTATATCGTAAATAGAAAATAAAAGCCTTTAAAAATGTCCATTCTGGTCGGAAACGTTATTATTTTTATATTGCCGCCGATTTCCTAGTAACAACCCTAAATATTTTTCAAGAAAGTCCGTACTACCCGAAAATCGGCTTCAAACGTCCGGAGACAACTTGGAAACAACTTGACTTGAAACCTACTCATCTGAATATAAAATTGAGATGGATGGCCGGATCTCGGCAAACACCTTCACCATCGACAGATTCTAGTGCAAGATATGCCTGAAGAAATACAAGTGGGTGGCAAACATTCGCTGCAATTTAAGATTTCCCCTACGCAACAAATCTCTTTTTTTTGCAGAAATTTTGTCGGTGGTTAGCATTGAGCTAAAATCTGGCCAAAAAAATTCCCACAAATTTCAAAATTCATACTATAGCCCATGAACAAAATATATATATCCTGTTTTAAGTGTTTGAAGTGATCCGCGCCAGTGCTTTAAATTTGGTTCTTTGGGAAGCTAAGAAATTATCCCGTCCCATTAAAAAAATCTTTGTTCCAAAAACTATTCATCTTCGCATTTGCTTACAAAGTTTTACAATTTTAAAAACTATTTCGTTTTTGCAAAATAGACTGAATCCCAGTTTGTTGTTTTTATAAAAAACAACTATTTATTAGTGGGGAATGTATGGCATTGTTTGCCGAGGGGTAAGGCAGGGAAGACTATGGTTTCGGATCACGCCACTGATCCTCATCAGTTCCCTTAGTTTTTTGTTGGGATATTCTCCCCAGAAGCTATTGCTTCTATACAAAAAACTTCCATACCCAAATGTCTCTTGTAACAAAGCGAAGTACTTAGCTGACCAACGACATAAACTAAATGAGAATTTCGCTGGTGCCTCACATCGAGGTTAACAAGGCATTTACAAACAATTCCATACCTTTCCCACTGTTGTGTGTTGTCACATCGCGACAAATGCACACAACGACTTTGTTGGTGTTGCTAGTATAGTCGTTGTCTGCATTTGTCGCGATGTGAATATCCCAACAAAAAACTAAGGGAACTGTTGTCGTCCGATTTTACACAAAATTGACACAAATTTTGCACAACGTACTGGAGTGCATGTTTAGTTGAAATCGGTTTAGATTTCTTTATAGCTTATATATATATATATATATATGCTTTAAAGTGATTTTCATAATTTTGTCCCTGGTCCTTCAAAAATTCCACGTCTGTTAGGATTCATCTGTTGGATATACCGAAAGTGGTGATGGGTATCATATAGTCGACTTTACTACTTTTCTTACTGGTTTAACTTGGTGATTTTTGAGGGAAGTCAATAATCCTAGTTCATACGAGAGCCAGACGTATACCTTTCTAACACTATTGGAATTTCCAGATTCCGATGTTGCAGTGAGGAGTTATCATGCCCGCCATCAAAAATAGGGACAAAATATTTTGTAAATTGTTTTTCTTTTCCTTTAAATCGCTCAAAATCGTTTTTTTTTTTTGTCATCATTAATTAACTTAAATATTTACATTATAACTGAAAAGAAAATGAAAATACGTATGGCCTTTGAAGTTTATGATCATGCATCAAAGCCGGATAATTTTACAATTAATGTAGTTTTTTGCTAGTATGTTTGTGGGCAATTCTTAAGATTGCATTTTGTTGTGTTATTGTTATTCAATTTCGATATGATTCAATGATTTCGGTTTCGGAATCATGATCCCATCTACCAAGAGGTTTCTTTATTCACTGAAAGTGGCATGCAATTCCGTGTAGGATGGAAGAAAAACTTCCATCAGAGTAGAAATTAGAGATTGATATCAATTTTCTTTTCGCCATCGTCATTGCCGTCATTGGACATTTGTGTTGTTGATATTGACTGACGTTTCTTAGATAGAAATTCAATATTCGTGGTAAGTTTGACCACAATACAAGAATCGCTTGTAGTTGGCCATGATGATTGTACACCCTTAAGCCATTTTTTTTCGATTTCTACTGCAAGGAGTCGGACAATCGGTGTGCAACAACCATGACAGCCCAACTAAAAACCAAACAATAACAACAACAATATATTCATTAAGTGTTAGACATTTGTGAAAATAAAAAAATAAAAACAATTGTTTTAAATAAATTTGCAATGTTGTTTGTAACAGTGAAAGTATTTTTTGTTCTTCACGCATTATATGTATGTTTTTTAGTTCCTAGAAGTTGCAGATTTTTTTTCAGAAATAGTCTTGTATAAACGATGGTATCATGGTGAGGTGGGCCTCACATGTTGAAAAATGAAAATCCACTTCTGTAAAACTACAAAGTTTCACATATACCAAGACTGAAAGTGGTTCCAATAGGTCCACTCCTTCAAAGTGTCAACATTTTCAATCCAATATGCACATCGTTGTAATTTTACCGAAGACCGAAGATGGGAACCATCGGTCAATTCCATAATCTTTTGCAGCCGTTCACTCAGAGACATTTGTCCACTATGCTCATCCTGGATACCTGAAAAGAAAGAAGTAAAGGAAAGTGGAAAAAGGAGATATAGGGGAAGTTTAAAGAGTGTAGGAAATTGGTTATTTTAGCCATGTCCGAATCTTAACAATGCCTAGGATCTTATTGGGGTCTATTTCGGAGGAAAATGTTAGATTATCAATTTTATATTTGCCAAACTGACTGTGTATTCTGCTATTTAGCGATGGACACTTACAGAGTATAAGTATAATTGTTTCCACCTCTTCCTCATCCTCACACTCCGTTAATGTTCCATTTGGAAATGAGAGATCAATACTGCATTGATCTGTTATGATCACCACAATGATTTATATTCCCCTCTTATCATAAGACAGCAGCGAAATCCCGTTGCCGATTACTTCGCAGTAGCTCATACGGATTTTGCCAGTAAAGTAACCAGTAGGAAGTTGTACAGATCCATGAATCGGTAGATTGGACAACTGTGAACCCACCGACAAGCTCATCGGCTATCTCATTCCCTTTTATGTTAATGTCCTGAAACCCAACATAATTTAACCATCCGTCGTATATTATGAAGATCAACTTTACAATCGCGAAACGCTTTTGAGTTAATAGTGCACGACTTGAGTGCATAAAGGAGGGCATCACAGAGGGTGCAAAATCGCTGATGTGAGTACTCCTCTCTAAAAAGTCTCAAATTGACGTGGTGTTAAGGTTCCGTTTCCCGGATCCTCAGGGCACATTTTGCAGCCTAGAATTTTACCACAAAATCCAGTACTTCGAGATTCCAGAACTTATTATGGACACACAGCAGCTTTAGGATGAATCTGATTGGATAACATTATTCCGAACAAGATGAATAGTACAAAGCCAGTTGTTACGGGATGTCACAGTAGTAACAGTATTAAAAAATTTACGTTAACAATCAAATGAAAACATGTCAATATGTTTTTCTACGATATGATGCAGTGAAGAAACCGTTGTGTTGCCGAAAGTGGGCATAAAAGTTGTAAAATTTAGAGCTTGTGCGGATTTTTTGTTTCCGCCACATGTACTATATTTGTTTACCCTACACAACTATGTTGTGAGGAACATTAGAGTTTGCTCCAAGACCACCGATATATTCTGACTTACTGATCCGATTTGGACATTATAATTTGAAGTTAAGGACGAATCGCCCTTAGTATGTGGATTCGGTTCTGCCCAAAGACGACACTTATATATTCAAATGGACCTAAATCTTGAATTTTTTCTGTTATTCTGGTCTCTGTAGAGATCACCAAATTAGGGTAAAAATTTGGTGATCTCTTAAAGACAAGACAATATTTTGCACGGGCAAGGGAAACTGCTCTGGATCAGCAAGGATGTTTTGATGAATATCATTCTTTCCCACAATCAAATATCAACCGATACATAATATTTAATGTTCCACGTGAAATTTACAGTTTTCTGTAGTGATCGGATAATATTTATAGAATAAAATGAACCAAAATATGTATTTATGCCTGATTCTTATCGCTGTACAGACATATGTATGATCCGAACACCACATAATTTAACTGGGAAGTGATTCTGGGCAACGCAGAATATGTCATTCTATGGTGGACATGTTTTCTCCACGAAGACAGTCTAGAGAATTTGTTCATATGTATTATTCTATATATTCAGCCCCAAATATGTGCAATTGTCACTGTTCCCCCACTGCTTTTATCTAAAGTCATTAAGCCGGTTTTGCCGACATATATTTCGCTTTATATTAGGTATATGTTTTTATCAAAGAGTTGATTTTTAATTAGCAAGATGTTGTCCTAAAGGCCACATATTTGAATTTAATGCATATTTGGTAAAAAGTTACGATGTGCAATCAATGTATCAAATCAACATTTACAACTGGATTTGGTGCAAATACACATAGGGTCTGAACGAATATTTTGATGAGGGACATTTTTCCACAGCAAAGTATAAATTTTTAAAACAAATACTTTACAAACTATTTAAAAATAAAAATAAATTCTGTTATTATTTTTCCAAATACCGTTATAATTTTTAAACCTTTCACCTGCGGTACAGGGTATTATGTCTTTGTGCATATGTTTGTAACAGGCAAAAGAAAACGAGATAGACACATGGTTCCTTTTGAGAATATGCATAGAATCACTTTCTGAGTCGATTTACGCATGTCCGTCCGTCCGCCCGTCCATGTATTTTTGTGAACAAAGTACAGGTCGCATTTATGATCCGATTTGGATAAAATTTGGCATAGGTCACTTACTTGGACAAAGGACGAACCATATTGAAATTGGGAAAAATCGGTTCAGATTTTGATATAGCTCCCATATATATTTTCGTCCGATTTAATGTAAATGGTGCACCAAAGTCCCTATAAATATTTCTAGATTTGCACGAAATTTGTCGCAGCGTAATGAATTACGTATAGAATGATGTGTGTTAAGTTTCCTGAAAATCGGTTCAGATTTAGATATAGCTCCTATATATATATTTGTCCGTTTTAATGTAAATGGTGCACCAAAGTCCCTATATATCTTATGATTTGCACGAAATTTGGCACAGAGGAATGAATTAGGCCTAGAATAATGTGTGAAAATCGGTTTAGATTTAGATATAGCTCCCATATATATTTTCGTCCGATTTAAGGTAAATGGGGTAACAAAGTCCTTTAAGATCTCTCGGATCTTGAACGAAATTTGGCACAGCGTAATGAATTAGTTCTAGAATGATGTGTGTTGAGTTTCCTGAAATCGGTTCATATTTAGATATAGCTTATATATTTGACCAAATGAAAAATTTAGTATCGGTTTCAGAATGACATGTTTATTGATCCAATTTCATTTTACGTCGTCTGTTAGGATTCATCTGTTGAATATACCTAAAGTGATGAAGGGTATCATATAGTCGGCCCCGTCCGACTTTACTACTTTCCTTACTGGTTTAAATTATTTTTTTTTTCGATACCCTCATAAGGCGTGGATTTTTTAAATAATTTTTTGATATCTTTATACAGCTTGGATTTTTTAAATATTTTATTTTCGATATCTTTATAAGCCGTGAACTTTTTGTATTTTTTTCGATACCCTCATTGGTCATGGATTTTTAATAACTTGTTTAATACCATCAAAGGATTTCTTAAATAAATTTTTTCAATACGATAAGG
This sequence comes from Musca vetustissima, assembly GCF_032173495.1. Classification (NCBI taxonomy): domain Eukaryota; kingdom Metazoa; phylum Arthropoda; class Insecta; order Diptera; family Muscidae; genus Musca; species Musca vetustissima. The sequence continues at coordinate 86,169 of NW_026888142.1, read as the reverse complement.
CATGGATTTTAAAATACCTTTTTTCATTCGCATAGAAGGAGTGGATTTTTTAAATAAACGGTGTAATTTTCAATGTAAATGTAAAACAAAAAAGCCCTCACTTTTCATATTTAACGTCAGTGTATACTTTTTCAACTCTTGAATTTTTGGGCATAAATTGTTGACTTTGGGCACTTTTTAGGGGAAAATTTGGGCGGAAAAAAAATTTTCGAACGGCATCACTGGTTTTAGCCACCGGAAAAGAGAAAATTGTTTCTATTGACAGATTGAAACCGTGCATATTATCTGATAAATTCAACAATCAAGAACAAAAACAAAAATCAGTAACACAGAAAAAATAAAAATACTCAATAATAAGTTAGTCTCAAATTAGATTAGCCGAGTTTACTTGCGGCTAGTCTTTGTTTGTAGGAGAGAGGGACAAGGGGAATAGAAATGAAAAAAAAATTGCTCGTACCGACAATTTTTGTGTATTTTGTTTGTAGTGTCTTTTCAGAAAAAAATAATTCAATTCAGAAAATATCAGCCTTATTCTGGATGTCAATTCCACGTGAACAACATTTTCCTGTGAATTTTTTCGCATTCTCGCTTTCGCCTTATTCTGAATGAAGTTCGAAAGCTTGGGAAAAAATTAGGTATTCTGGATTACAGGGAGTAGGAGAATGAGATGAAATTTTGTGCGAAATTTTTCGCTAACAAATTCAAAGGGAGCTGACTACAAAAACATAAGTAATAAATATATACACAATACTTATTCTATCACGATATAGAATATTATAAATGATAGTAAGCAAATTTTTAACTGGAAAAAAACATAACAAATGCCATTGGAAATCATATTGATAACGATGCATGCTGAACCAAATATTGCCAAGGAATGTATAAAGGTAATAAGGAATATTTAAGTCGAGTTTGATGCATTTTGGAGGCGAAATGCAGACATTTTGGGTGAGAATCTGTCTCTCAAGAATAAAATTTTAAAAATTATGGAAAAAAAATTTTACCTGTTGAGCGGCTTAACAGTGAAAAACTTTTTCAAAATTATCGTGTGCATAATTTGAAGGAAGAAATAGAGGAGTAGGAGCAAATCATAACTGGTCACTTTAAGAATTTGGGGAGATAAAATATCGAAAATAAATAAAAAGGCACACAATTATGTAGTGAAATAATAAATTATGAATTAATTAATTCAATCGCAGAGTTCTTCCCATTGTTGGTTGTGTTTTTGCCATCATAAAAAAATGTTATTTTATTTGTAATCTATTGTAGTTGTTGCACCAAATTGCATCAAAACAATGAACAGCTGTTTCACATGCCATATTGTAGGTTGCCATATTTTTAAACTTTAATTTATTTTCCTTCAATTATAAAGCATTTATACAGCGGATTATTTATATTTCACGTATGAATTGTTATAAACTTTAAATAACAATAAAAAGTAAAAATGTTTAATAAAAAAAAAATCAATAAATAAAATATTGACAAATATTACACAATTAAATTACAATGGGGCAACACGCATTGCAATTAAAATTACAATATGGCAACACACATTACAACTTAAATTATAATATGGCAACACAAATCTTTTTTTCAACCACCATTTTCGAAAACTCGAATACGCACCTCGCATTTTTTGTAGAGTTTTTCTATCTAGTTCAGTTAGCTGATCGCTCCTTTTAGTTCAGCTCTTTTGACTGAACTAGTTCGGTCTTCTAGTTCAGTAGTTCAATCGTTCACAATTAAGCTCTTTCATTCAGCTGTCGTTTTACTTCGGTCGTTCTTTTAATAGTATATGGCTCTCGGAATCGTTCAGTTGATAGGTTGTGTTCTTGGAAGATTGTGATGTGTGAATAAAAACAGTTTTAAAATTTTATTTATGGTGAGGATATTATATAGAAAAATTTTAAAACAGTTTATGGGGATCTATAAGGTGTGGTTTTTTAAAGAAAAGTTTCAGAATTATTGAAAATTTTCATGCGAGCATAAATAATAGGCAACATATTATATATGTTTTTACTAAATGAAATCGCTGTAAATATCACATGCAAAATAAAACTCGATCGGTGCCGCTTCCATTTAGAAAAAAATCGAATTAGGTCAGTAAAACACTCACATTTGAACTAAAAGGAACGATTATTCCAGTTCGTTCTTTTAATGAACTAAAAGGGCTAAGCAGAATGCTCGCGTTGAGCGTTTTTTGTTATCGCGTTAACGCACGCAAAATGTTAAAATATATTTAACTCCGAAGCGCAGCGCACATCAACTTCGAGCGTTTATGTTATCGTTTCCTTGTGGTTGTTGTATTTTTTTACATGTGAGATATCTCCCAACGAATATCTAGAATAAGGCTGATTATTTTTAAGTGATCAAGTCATCTTTGATTTTGTATTTTCTTTTTTTGTCAAGTTAGCCTTGAATTTCAGTGCGTTCCTCAATATTCCTTTTTCATGTTAGTTTGGGGTCGAGGACTGTGCTAAGGTATTTTCAAAATGTCTTACTACTGTTAATTTAAAACCAAAACGTTACTGCCTCGGATGTATGTAGTTTCGTTCATATGTGTAAAATTCCAAACGCAATGTACTATTTATTGATAAATTTAGATATTTTATTTAAATAAAAAATAATTTCGTATTTATAATTTGAAAACAATATATGGTGTACAAATAAAAAATCGACCATTCGTTTTGAATTCGATTAACTACTTATAACAAAACATAAAATAAAATTTCAAAGCGAAATCTGAATTTTCTTTTCTTTAAACGGCAAATAGAAACAGAGTTACAAAGGTGTAATTTATACCAATACGGTTTACAAATAAATAAAGACAATTTCTTATGAAAAAAGGCGAAACGATTGCAAAAACACAGTATGCTTTGCTCGCAATTTCGATATTTTTAATACTTTGGCAATTCCGAATATCGAGGTGGTGTTGACCACAATACACTGGAATTGCGTTTCAAATGGCGGGCATCGATGTTGGGGAAAATCTGTTTTAGATCTGGTGTCATTGGTTGAACCGAGAAGAAGCTGTCAATGTAACCGGAGGGGGTATATTCTTGTTTCAGAACATAAGGTTCACGTTTGTGAGCTGCAAAAAAAAAAAAATAAAAATGTGCATATGAATACATCATCGAAGTTAATATAAATGATATACTTACATCGACTCCATGAGGGTGGTGGAGGACGTTTATATGAAACTTTATCCTCATCGTCGGTAGAGTCATCTTCGTGTAGCATTTCGAAGGTGTACTTCGAAGATGCCTTTGGCGGTGGTGGCATCATTCGCTGTTTGGCGTTCATTTGTTGCTGCTTCATTTGCAATAACATCTCACGCTCCTTGGCAGCCTTAGCTCTGGCTGCTTCCTCCTCCTGCAAGCGCAATTTACGCTGTATTTCTTCTAGTTCACGTCGTTTCTGTTCTTGTTCTTGCAGTTTCTGTAAACGTTTCTCCTCTCGTTCCTTGGCCAACTTAGCCATGCGTTCGGCACGCTCACGCTCCTTAGCTTCACGTTGCTGGGCAGCCAGCAAGTGCTTTTGTTCTCGTTGTTTCTTACGTTCCTCAGCTAAATTATGAAGTCCTTTGCGGAAGTCGTCACCGCTGTTTTCACGTTGCAATGTCTTCGTATTGGATGCAGTGGACGCACTTCGTTGTAGCATTCCACTTGTAGATTTTTGCAATGCCTTTGAAGCACTTGTTGGGACTTTTTTCGCTACGGCACTGCCAGTCGTTGTAACATTAGAGCTCTGTGTAGGCGTAAGGAATCGACCAAGAGCAGGAGCTGGCAATTTTCCAATAACTGGAGTGGTTGCTCCATTCTGAGCACATTGAGAAAGAAATGCTTTGCATAAAAAAATTAAAATATGAATTATAAGTCATCCTTACCGGTGTAACATTTTCCTTTTTGATGCGTTGTGGCCGTTTAGATTGTTCAGATGCCGCAGCTGCAGCATTTTCAAAAGCTTCTACGCGCATTTTCACAGGACTTTGAGCCAGGGGACTGTTTATTGTGAGAAAATTCATTATTTTATATTTAATGATAATTATCTTTAGAACTTACTTGAACAACTCATTGGTACGTGTAGGCATTTTATAAGCAGCAGATTTGGCAGAAGCCGATGTCTTTGATGCTTTGGTTGATGGTTTGGCCTTTGCGACGGGCACTGGAGCGGGTTCAGGTTCTTTCTCGACTGACTCATCTTCAGTGAGCAGACTTTCGTCATGTGGCAGTGATGAATCTTTTGCTGTCTCAAATGACCTTTGACCAGCACCATCATCGTCGTTTTTATCTGCTTTGGTTGACGTCCGAACGTCGAAGGTTGCATCCGCACCCGAATTTTTATTCAGTGTTACAGTAGCATTGGGGTTTCCTCCTTCAACGACAAATGTGGTTTGTCCTGGCGTAACTTGGAACGTTGTCTGAGCCGGATTGGTACAGAATGTAGCATCATTTGGTACAGGTCCTAAATTCATAGTGGCATCCGCAGGTGCTGGAGAGGGACCTAAATTAACTGTCTCATTAACAGTACCACCCAATTTGGAATTGTTGATTGGTGGTGCTTCGACAGCATCTTCATAAATAGATGCGCCGCGTTTTGTTGTTTCGGCCGCTTGCTGTTCTTGTTCCTGTTCGTTGTCATTGTCAGTTTGAGACAATCGTCTTCCAGTACTTCCTTGGCGTGTACGTGACGATACCGGCGATGGTTTTCGATCCAAATCACTGAAACGTTCAACTTTGATGGGACGTGGAGCTTCCTTCTTCTTGCGCGTTTTCTTGCCTGCCGTCGAGGATGAAGTCGTGGAAGACAATACACTGTTACTGACCATTGACGACTCCTCCAGGGTGGTTGTTTCGCATTTAGATGCTGCTGGTAATGGCTGTGGTACAGAAATTGGAGCTTTGAACAACGTGTCGTCCGACGCACCATCAACGTTATCTTCCTGTGATGGTAGACTAACTTTTTCTCGTTTGATTTTAATACGTAGAGCACGAGTTCCACCATCTGTTGATCCGGATGACATGCCTATTCGTATGTAGATATATAAAAGAATTAAAAATTGAATTATGTAATTTATACTATATATAGATTATTTATATAAAATTACTACAAAAGGAAAAGAGCGGGCTATGTTCTCCTATATGTTGTCTGTATAAGATACAGAGCAGTAGCAATTCAAATTGAAATAATGTCAAAATACCTAGGATTGTGCAAAACATGTTTCCATCTGTTTCGCTTCTTTTAAAAAAAGTCCTTATTCCCAAATATTTTTATTTCTAATTTTGAATCACATTTATTTAAGACAGTTTTTTCCCTATAATTTTAGACAGTGTCAGAATCGATTAATATGAATTTAAAAATACGTATCAAAATATTTAAAAAAAAAATACATTTTTGTACCCCTTACTTCCACGGACATATACACAATTTTAGTACGAGAAAAGACCTGCTGCAAGGATTAAAGACCATCACAAACACGGCAACGTATTGGAAATCCCAGTTATCATAAATGAGAAGCCATTACATTCTGAGATATTATCCTAAATCATTCTGGTCCGACTCTTTTTATTATGAAATTAAGGCAATATTTTAATTGGGGTTAACATGGTTAAAGAAAGAATTGCCATCAATACTTATAAAAATATATCTCTTAAGTTCTCTTTCATAGAAATACGAACAACATACGATCATGTAGAATTTTCAAAGTCCTGCCATTTATACAAATTTCATCCCTCAACCAACAAGCCCACTCTATATTCCCTATTTCACAACATATTTTTTGTCTAACATTGATCAACAAAGACGTATATAATATACTCACGTGGCTCATCGTTTGCTACTTCATTTGTAATTACAGTTTCTGTTGTATCTACTGTCGCTTCTGAAGCAGCTGCACCTTCGTCATCTGAATTTCCATTGATAACAATGCAATCTGGTTTCTGTGGTGGTAAAATCAATATGGAGTCAGTTGATCTCACACTACCTACTAACTCTTCAGGAGAACTATCTACTTGTTGTACCGCATGTTTAGGTTTTGCTTGAGATTTCTCATGCATTTGCGAGGGTCTTTGTTCATGTTCAAGCTTGACTTTAACTTCTTCTGGCTGCCTCATTTTAGTCTTCAATGTTGGCTCTTTCAGATTCTTTTCACATTTAATTCTGGCTTCCCGTTTGGGGCGCCTACCTTCTTCAACGGGCGGGGCAGCTAAGACAGGAGCTGGTGGTGGTGGCATTAAATTGGACGCTTCTGATCTACGCTCAGCGGCTGGTGCTGCTTCACTATTTGCTTTTGACGCTGCCTCCACTTCGGTTGTCCTCTTTCGTGGTATTTGTGCTTCATTTTCTACCGGCAGATTAGGCTGCTCCATTGTTTCGGCAACAGCCAAAAGCTCAGCATTTGAGCGTTTGCTTTTACGTGGTGAAACATGACCTTTGGATAGTTTCCCTCCCTTGTTCTTATTTTTGTCACTTAAGTGATCGATATCTAAATAAAAAATCGTGTTTGTTTAATTTTGATGTTCATAATTTCACAATTATCCTTTCGGCTTACCTTCACATTCCTCCTCATTGAGTGAAGAGAGGCGCTTTACACGCTTCTTTGTCTGTTGGGGTGACGCCGCGGGAATTTCTTTCAAAACTTCTTTGGCTGCTGCCGGTATGGCCGATGGTCCAAACAAAATAGCTCGCAATTTTACTAGCCATTCCTGGTTTACCGAAAACACAAAACAGAATACCCCAAATTATTTCGAAATTTCAAGAATTAAGCATCACCTTTCAAATACCTCTGTCAATTGTTCCAATTCACTAGTAGCACACTCTGTTATATCGTACAGTTGCACTAAGTCCTCCATTTTTCCAATTCGCGAATGCAACTTTTTTAATAACAACTAAATTTTTGCATTTATATTTGGCCACAATTTATCGTTTTTTCTTTATTAATTTAATTGCAGTAAATTCATTAATTTTTACTTCTCTTTCACACACTCATTTGTCTCACCAAGGAATTCGAGCCACGCTCTCCCGACAAACACCGTCTTTAATGGAATACAACACAGCAGTGAAAATTTCAAAAGGATTTAACCGCCATTAGTTATTGTGGATGGTGTGGATGCTATGCAGAGTTGCACGATGTAGTATATGTCTCGTACAGTGTTGTAATCTACGTTTTTAGGGTTGTATGTAGTATACCAACGATAACAATTACTGTATAAAGTAACGTATCGTAACAAATTGGAATGAAAGAAATAAAAAAATAATTTTAGCATTTAAATATTAGTTACTTTATTTTTATTTAAACTCATGTTTATTGAAAATGTCGGACTTTACACAATCTTCAATTATTAAAATGAATGTTTTTCTTTAAAAATCATGCTAGAGCTCATTTATTTATTGTTCTATGAAAATGTAAAATTAAAAATTTAGGAAGCAAATTGTTAAATGAAAAATTTTAAAGATATAAAAGTTTTTATTTATGATTATCAATACATTAACGTAATGTCTTATTACGCCTGTTCGATAACAATTTTTCCTTTATGGTATCGAAAAAATGTAGTAAATGTAAATGTTTTTATTAACTTTGAAATTATAGCCCACAACCATGGCATAATTAAAAAAGGTAGCCTCATTTGAGCAATTGATGATAGCAACCCTTTTTAATTTGGAACTAATCTATCAATGTTAAATAATATAAAAAATAAATTCCATAAAATTTCATGTATATCGATTAACATATTTTCAATAAATTAAACAAAATATATTTTCTAAAGCTGAACATTGCTCTCAAGATTTAAGTAAGGTTGTTACATCATATATTTATCGGGTATGTTCTGGAACTCACAGTGTGTTCTTTTCACTTCACAAATACACTTCACCTCAGAAGCTACCTCCTGTTCTGCTTTCCACGTGAATTGAAATTTTGAACTGCGACAAAAATAAAGTAATAAAGTGTTGCCATACAATATAAACTGTATTCGTCTTTAACATTGTTTCTGTAATTTTTTAGTAATTTCGTTAATTCTAACGATAATTTTATTATTATTTGCTAATATTTTATTATTCGCAACACAAAATATAAGTATGAACAACTCTGTAATATCATTAATTTGTTGATTGATTTAAGGGGAACATTTGGTAACCCTACATTCTTCGGCCTTACTTCAAATCAGCGAGAAATTCAGTTGAAGAAAAATCAAGACAAACCATAGTATCTATTTAAAATTTGTTTTTAATGACGTTTCATGTTTATTTTGTGGTTTTAAACTAATTATACGCAATAACAACATTTCAATCATGTGCCTTTTTTATTTCAAAAAAGATTTTTTTTATATGGAAAAACATGAACACATCCGACTCTCACTATGAAAATGTAAGTGTCAATTTTGAGAAATATTTGTGTTAATCACCGTATCATAATGTTCTGGTGTAAAGTGTGTAAAATGTAAGTGTAAAGATACACCTCAAATGGGTGTAAAGTGTGTTACAGAACACCTCAGCGTGTGTTCGATAAAAAAAAACAACCGTTAACTTTTATTTGTTTTGTTGCTGTCTACCCAGAGAACGGAACAGATGATTGGTAGTTTTTCATCTATCTGGGTAAACTTAAACTGCTGTTGGCTTTGTAACAATACAAAGACTACAGAAACCTAATGCACAAAAAAACAAAAAGTTAAACGGCGTCCATTGCCTGATTTTGATGATATAAATATTTATTGTTTATTTTTTTATTTGTATAATTTAGAGGAAAACCTTATCGAATATTTGGAAGTGGAGATTCCGACGACTCCGATCCCGGAAAGGCTTACATGGCTAGACGCTCCTATAATGTTAATGCTATTGAAATTGGTAGATATTTTGCGAACTAGAACAACAAGATATGGAACAAGTCAAGTTTAGGGGCTCCATTCGGGTCATTTTGAAATGATTACCGTATGTTGCCCTCCTTGTGCGGATTACAGTGATATACATTTCATGTGGGAAAATGCATACTTCCCGAGATATTGGCCTTGAAATTTCGGAACATATTTTGTTTAAAACAACCCTTTTTCTATTGCCACCAAGGCAATATGGGTATCATTAAAAGGTTATACCGGGTATTTTTAAGAGAACTTAAGAATAAGACTTTCACATATGGACAGACTCATACATGGCTACGCAATATATTCTTCATCTAGTTATATAACACAAACCATAACCTTTAAAATGATACGGCTAATTAAAACAACATACTCTCCGAACTTTCAAGGCCCATATCTCGGGAAGTATGCATTTCTCCCCATATAACTGTAATCAGTTCACCGAGGACTACTTACTGTAAAAATGTCAAAGCGATCCAAGTGGAGCCCCTAAACGTGTCTTAAGCCCAAAATATTTTGGTACGATTGACCAATCCAAGTCTTCATTCCATAGTATCTTCATCTGAATCTTCTGCCAGCCATTCATCTTCATTCAAAAGAGAATAAAAAAACTGTCCATTTTTAAATTTCTTATTTGTTTTTTTTTTTTTAAGCAAATGTGTGTGCGTCTGTGCGTGTGTCCCTTTTGTTGAAGCCCTAACTTTCATATGCTTTATTTCGGACTGTATATCTCTGGCAATCAAATGTCAAATTCATAATTTACTACATTTTCGTGCTAGGCCAAATTGGTCTTGCAGAAAAAAGGAGAAGAGAACGCCATTTTGGTTTTAACTCTCTTAAATTTAACTTCAATTTTCCTACTTTTCGGCGTAAGGAAACGCTTTTCTAGCAACAATTGCAAAACTAGTACAATATAGTACTATATTGCAGGTTTGGGAACAGAGCAATAAATTATTTAGAAATTTTTGCCACTGAACACATGATATGCGTACATTTCAAAGGAAGATATTTTCATTAAAAATTTGAAAGCTGAATACTGTCAAAGGCAAATTTATGAATGACTGCATGAGACTACCTTGTATAATTATGCCATGAGCTGATATATATATATATATATATTGCTCGTGGGTTATTTTTTATTATTTTGTAGCACTTTCAATCTTTTTAGGCAGTACTGGATCTCTAACCAAACATTCGAATTTAGCATTCATCTGATTTTGGGTTCTTGTTCAATCATTTTGAACATTACTGTAATCGCTGCTATCTTTAGCACGATAACTTACCTCTTATATTTTGAACATTACTGCGATAGCTGCTAACTTTAGTACGAATAAAACCCAGTAGAACAGACCAATATGTTTAACCTTGGACAGCTTTGATCCAAACATGTAACTGAAATAATGTACTTTGCAACAAAAAATATTATCATACTTTTATTTAATTAACATTTCATACTATTGAAATAGTAAAGAAAATAAATATACGACAAATCGTCAGGTATGAACTACCCTTGTTTTCTTTGTCATTCCGCCAATATTTTTTTATTTGTATAAATTTAATGTAGGAACCTGTTTTATGACAAACAATTTTAAAATTGTCATCTTCCTTTTTTATTTATAAAACAATTATTATACACTTTTTTAAATTTTAATATTTTTACATATTAATTCTATTGATTTAAATTCAAATGTCAATGTATCGGAATTTTCATTTCCGAATACAACTCTGGTGTTGATGACATGTGAAGATGTGAGGTTTTGAGAGAATAGCGCCATTAACATGACAGCGAATTTGCGTGGAAAGCAAGAAAAGGGAAGAAGAAAAACGTAAATTGAGTGAATTAATAAAAATTCGACTCAAAACTTGTAATTTTTCTATTGAAAAATACCAACGAACGCAATAAAATGTCGTTCTAACGCACCCGCGCCGACGGCAAGCAGTTGCAGCAAAAATATCAACCACTTCTCGAAGATACATCAGAATTTTGACAACAAGATAAGTGCAACAAAAGTAGCAGCAGCAGAGGAAGCAAGCATCAAACTTAGAAAACACACACATACCACGACGCACAATGGGACTCGACTTCGATGCGTTGGAATACTGCAAGAGTGTGAAGCATTCGCAGCCACCGTACGCTTGTCCAGTGCCCAAATGTGGTCGCAGTTACAAGACCGTGATAGGTCTGCAGTACCATCTGGTTAACTATGACCACGACAATCCACAGCCACTGACACCGGTGGTGACGCCAAATCGAAAGAAGGCGCGTTCGCGCGGTGCAACACATTCGACACCAAAAGGCGGTGGTGTTGGGGGAACAGGTGCTGCTGGAGCGGATGATGAGCAAAACGGCGGAAATGCCAACACGGCACATTCAATTAATCCCGAATCCTTGGTTTCATACAATGACGACGAACAGAGGGTGACGTTCAATGTGGAGGGTAAAAGTGTTCGTTTGGGTACAAACGATCCTCTGCCGTTTATCGAAGAGGACGAGTATATGGAGCTAGTTGAGCGGGGGTGTATAGTGAATGCCGATGCTCCGCCACTGGAACAGAATGCGGTATGGGCCAAGGTGAAGGTACCGGAAGCACGATTTCAAGAAATCGACAATTACAATGTACCAGATGCTCCGCCCCGAGGTTTGGCATATTATCGCTTTATAGAAAAGTCAGTGGAAGAATTGGACGGCGAAATAGAGTATGATGTTGACGAAGAAGATTCTGCATGGCTGGAATGGATGAATGAGGAACGTGAAAAATCTGGCCACAATCCTGTTAACATCGATACAATGGAATTGTTAATGGACCGCCTAGAGAAAGAATCATATTTTCAGGCAGCCGCAAATGGTACGGCGACTGGTAATGAGGTGGACGACGATGCCGTCTGTTGCATTTGCATGGATGGCGAATGTCAAAATACGAATGTTATCCTCTTTTGTGATATGTGTAATTTGGCCGTGCATCAGGATTGCTATGGTGTCCCATATATACCAGAGGGCCAGTGGCTTTGTCGTCGCTGTTTACAGTCACCCAGTACACCGGTTAATTGTGTATTGTGCCCAAACACGGGTGGAGCATTTAAGCAGACCGATCGCGGTCAATGGGCGCATGTTGTGTGCGCTTTATGGATACCTGAAGTACGATTTGCAAATACTGTGTTTTTGGAACCGATTGGTAAGTATAATAAAACAAGATAAATTATGTGCGAATGGAGAAACACTAGTACTGGAAATGTTTTTAATGCCTCGAAGGAGAAGATTTTCAATTTAAAATAATTTGAGACAAATGTTTAGATATATATTGTATTGCACTTAGTTTTTCACCGAATTAATTAAAGGATATAAGAAATAGAAAATCCTTAATGCTTGAGTATTGCAAATTACAGAGTTTTCGTCCATGTTTGACTCATCAGTATTTTTTTAATTATCAATTTTCTCTTTTTTACTTTTCCAGATTCCATTGAAACAATTCCTGCAGCACGTTGGCGCCTAACATGCTACGTTTGTAAGGAAAAGGGATTGGGCGCCTGCATTCAATGCCATCGCAACAGTTGCTATGCTGCCTTCCATGTAACTTGTGCCCAACAGGCTGGTCTCTATATGACCATGGATGTCAATGAGAGTTCCGGTCACAATGACTCCTCGGCTCATGTTCAAAAGTTTGCCTTCTGTCATTTGCATACCCCAGACAATGCAAAAACCAAATTAAATCTTAAAGACTTTGAAGATGCACGCCACAAAATGAAAGAAGCTCGAAAAGCATTGGCCAAAAAACGCTCATCTGCTCCCGTGGTACTGATACCCACGATACCACCCGATCGTATACAGGAAATTGCGAGTATGGTACACATGCAGAAAAAGAAAGAATTCCTCGATCGTTTGGTTGCCTATTGGACCATGAAACGTAAATACCGGAATGGTGTTCCACTATTGAGGAGGCTGCAATCTCAAGGTAATCATCACGGTGTTATACAACGCAATGGCATTGAAGGTTCCCCGGATACATCGGAATTGTATCGTCAACTCAAGTACTGGCAGTGTCTGCGCCAGGATCTTGAAAGAGCGCGCCTGCTTTGTGAGTTGGTGCGAAAACGGGAAAAGCTTAAGGCTGCATACGTTAAAATATGTGAACAAGTAATAAACATGCAACTCGATCCCTTGGAGACTGTGTTGAGAAAACTATTAGACGCTTTGGAAGCACGTGATACTTCAGAAATATTCCGCGAACCTGTAGATACAACCGAAGTTCCCGACTATTTGGACATAGTCAAACAGCCAATGGATTTGGGTACAATGAGGACAAAACTTGACAATCGACAGTATACCAGCTTGGATCAGTTGCAGAGTGATTTCGATCTAATGATTCAGAATTGCTTGGCCTACAACAATAAAGACACCGTTTTCTATAGAGCTGGTATACGAATGCGTGACCAAGCGGCGCCGCTATTTCAAGAGGCACGAGATGTATTGGCTCGTGAAGGTCTGCTGGACACTAGTCAAGTCGACTCAACAGATCATGTAGAGCAAGAAGTGGAACAGGAATTACAAGAATTGTTGGCAGCCACTCCTTGCGAGGCTATTGTACAAAAATTACTAATTTTGGCAGATAAATCTCAGGTTTTGAAAAATCCCACGTATCGCACAAAGAAAATCAAGCAAATACGTTTGGAAATATCACGAATGCGTAAGGCTATACAAAAGGCTAGAATGCAGGCAGTAAGTATTGACAAATATTAGTATTATTTCATAATTGTGACTATGTAATTTATTTTGAATTTTAGCGACATAATGCCTCAGTAAATTCCCAAACCGAGGATGATGACGAAATGGAAGAAAATCACAATGTGGAAGATATGGATGTTGATACCCCACCTCCGATAAGACCACAACCGCCACAACACCAACCAATTCCACATTTGCAAAAAGTCAAAGATGACCAAACACCGAAAAGGTCACGCAAACCTGCTGCAAGAAGTATAACCACACTTAGACATAATCACCAGCAACGGCATAATCTCAGCGATGACGAAGATGAACATGATAACCACAGTGACGATGAAGATGATACAATGGGTGATGAATCGAAAGGCACTAGTAACAATACAACACAACAAACACCACCAAGTAGTCCCGTTAAGAGTCTCAATAGCAGTGCTTCACCTGTTGGCGTAAATAGAAGGTAAGTTTAATATTAAATATATATGTCATACAACGGAAGAGCCGCATTAACCAAAAAAGAAAAACATACCATTTAAATTGAATTGGATTTAGTAGAAGCATGATATATTGTGTGTAGAAGGGAAGAATATTGAATATTGGAGGCATGTTTCTAGTTACAGACTTTGGTAGTTGCATGATCGTTCCTTCTGATTTCCAGAATATTTACTTTACTTTACAAGAATTTTATTTTGTGTGATTTTTGGATTTATTAACTCTGAGATGTTGAATTTGAGGATTTATTGACTCAGATAACGCCAGATATTTTATTTCTTAAAAATCTAATATTTATTTAAAAAAAAAATGTTTAATTAGTAATTCCCTATTTTGCATAAGATTTTGTTAAATTGTGCAGCTACAAGGGTATAGGAAAAGATAAACCATTAAGTTGTAGTTTTATAGTGATAGTATTGCCATTTTGTGTACTTTTAAAAGGACGGTTGCTAAGAAGATCACATTCACTCTAATTGGAGATTTTCGGTTGAGTTATATATGCTATTGGATAAGTTTAGCTCATCATCGGTTTTCATGCCATTCCAGACAATGAAAACCTACACTCTAAGGATACTGTTGAATATGATAATAATTTAGTTTATAAATATAGTGCACTGAGGTCGGAAACCCTTGTTTTACTTGAGGATTACAATTTCATGGTAAAGATGCGGCCAAATTGTCTTAATAAATTGTTTTATCAAGAGACTATACAGAAAAGAGAAGACTTACTGTATTTTCAAAATCGAAAAATATGCGCCAAATATGGTCTGTCTATACAGGTATATCTGCCTTAAATGGCGTAGTAAAGAATTCTATGTTAAGTGATGAGAAAAGAATGGTGATTGCACCGTATTATATGAAAAGTTTGATATTCAGAATAGCATTTTGATGTGCTTGGGTATGTTTAGATTTTCCCAATCGATTGCCGCCGTATAAGACATGTGGAGGGAAATCCATGAATAGAGTACTATTAAGCTTTTCTGTTTCAGATTGTACTGAGGTATTTGACCCCAAAAAGTGTTCCAATATAACTTGAATGACGATAAAATGGAACTAGATTAGTTTAGGAGACAGTGAATGAAAGGATTGGGAATAGAAAAAAATGAGATATAATTTCGATTCTGACGTTATTATTTACTTCAGCAATTGTTCATGGAATTTTTTTCAATCTGTAAACGTCGCGTATATTTAATAAAGTGTAAGACTACGTACATGCTCAATTAAGAAAAGACCATTTTCTCTCGGAATTTAACCTCAGCATTTCCAATTCGTTTTTGAAATATCGTTCATATATCGCATACTATTTAAAAATAACTTAACATTTTCACACATGCCCAACAACATTCACCAAAGTGCAACATTACGAGATCTTAGCTTCTGATGACCAATCAGCAGTAAATCATCAAATAATACATTACAAACCTAGTCCATATTCCATTGCCAACCAACCAACCAGTCATTTATCCATTCATTTATCCATCCATAATCCCACTCCACACTTTTTTTTTAAACATTCACATTCCCTAAAACTACTATGAAATTGTTAAATACATATGTAACGAATTTAACGCACGTTCTATTACAGAACTGCGGTGCTGTTTACACGTAAAGCGCAGGCCGCTCTAAAACGTCCCACGGATACATCAGCGTCAACGACGGTAACGCCAGTAAAAGAAGAGAATCACAACGTTATTACCAATGCCTCACAAATTTCTACCTTGGGTTCGCTCATCACAGCCGTGAACAATAACGCCTCGACCACGTCTGCGTCCGTGACACCATCATCTCTCATCACGTCTGCCTTATCGATAAGCAATAAGCTGAGCGGTGGCCTCAATCAATTATCACCGTTATCGGCAAGTTTAAATCAGGTGTCCACATCTCTGAATGTGAAATCTCCGAAGCGGAACGCACGTCACAGACGTCTGAATGAAATGCGCAACAGTGGTTCGGTGTCACCGAAAAAGTCCCCCAATCGAACTTTGACGGGACTGCTTACAACATCTGCGACAGCACCATTAACATCATCCGCCCAAAACAATGCTACCGCACTGAATACTGCAACACCGACCATATCCCTGCCACCAGCCACAAGCTTGAGCAGTTATCAGCATATTCCCGATACATTTCGTGTTTATCGAACCAATAATGAACGAGATGCCAGCGACAGCGATGATGACGACATGAGTGACATTTCAGGAAGTCCGTGTAGTAGTTGTTCTGGCATCTCAGGAAGTGGGACTGGCTCCGATTATGATTCTAGCGATGATGATGACGACGAAGACGACGACGATGAAGAGGAGGACGACGACGCAGATGCCCAGAATGCCGATGACTACAATACCCGTGATAAACCGGATATTGAAATGAATGATAGTACGACTATAGGCGATTCAGCAACAGGCGGGAACAATGGCCAAGCCATGAGCTGTAGTGGTGATAGTGATACCGACGGTGCTGTCGCACCGGCTGGTCGATTAAGTCGTGCTGGCAATGATTCAGATACTCAAACACGGAGTATAACGAGACGAACACCAACTCCTCTGGATAAGAGACAACGAGGTGTTGGGCGGCCGAGGACAAAGAAAAAGCTCGCGTCCTCACCCCAGGCAAGAACAACAACACCCCCGCCATCTGCTACTGCACCAGCTAAAGCATCAACTCGTTCCGCATCCAATAGACCAGCAACACGTACGGCTACACCAACGCCAAATAATGTAAATAGTATGAAGACACGAAAGGCGCACAATGCCGCCTTAACCAATGCCAATAACAGTAGCAGCATGAACAGTAGATCGAAATCCAACCACATAAATTCGACGGCCACGGCGACGTCAGCTGCCCTTGATATGGCAAATTCGAATAGTACGACAGATAATTTATTGAAACCTCCTCTCGAACCATTACAGCTGGTCTGGGCAAAATGTCGTGGCTATCCTTGGTATCCGGCTTTGATTCTTGATCCCAAGACACCGAAAGGTTTTGTCTACAACGGTGTTCCATTGCCAGCACCGCCCAGTGATGTATTGGCTTTACGAAAAAACTATCCCCAAGATTTAGAGGTGTTTCTGGTTTTATTTTTCGATGCCAAACGAACATGGCAATGGCTGCCGGCCAATAAATTAGATATACTTGGTATTGACAAAGAGCTCGATCAACAAAAGTTGGTGGAATCACGCAAACCGACCGAAAGAAAAGCCGTAAAGAAGGCCTACCAAGATGCCCTACATTATCAAAGTCAAGTATCCGATTTGGAGGGACAAGGGCCGGATCCGATTATGTGAAAATCAAGAAGAGAGAAGTAACTATTCTACAATTGCCTCATCGATGATCTAACTTACCGCTGTGCTCTTCATCTTAATATCAACAATAATAAGAAAGTTTAAACTCTGATTTTCAGGTTCAGATCCTATTTCCTCCTACATATGTATGTATGTGTATGGTTTTTAGATTATTTTTCTATATTCATTGTTGGTTTCAATGCAAAAAAGTGTCCCAATAATTAGTTAGCATTGCAAGCACTTAACACGGGCGAGTTCTTCTTATGTTTTATGTTGGTGTTGTACAGAGAGACTTGCCCAAAGGCCCGATTTTGTGGAAACCACCCCTCATCATTCGTTGTGATCGATAATTGCTCTCATTTTGTTTATTTTCTGTTTTATTAAGTTAAATTAACATTAAAAGTGAACAGATCTAAAAAATATACTTCATAATTAAATCACAATTTTAGATTCCCAATTTAATTGAAACACACACACATATACACTCCTTACTAACATTAGTTCTTGTTTGTTAAATTTTATTTAAGAAAAAAAAAACCAAAACAAAATAAAACTCTAGCTTTCAATCTCTATTTTTTCTTGAATGCAAACATTTTGTATATATATTCTATTCATTTGATTTATATTATCTACTCAAATTCAATTTGAGCTACTTATTTCTTTCCTTTCCCTTTGGACACGTTAAGTTTGGCAAAACAAAACATTTGTTGTTACACAAAATTTCGTATTGTATTGATTGTGTTTTTCACCTTTTATGATATATATTTTATGTATTATTATTAGCTATTCCTCCTTTAGTTGCAGTTAAAATTAAAAAACGTACGTATCTTAGTTGTAGCATTTAAGATATTTTGTAAAATAAAAAAGCAAACAAAAAAGAAACAGAACGTGTAAATGTAACTGCAGCTTTTTTATTTGAATTTTCAATTGTGTGGTGAATAAAGAAATACATTTTGGGGGAAGTTATAAACCAATTCAAACGTTTACGTGCAAAGTAGAAATAAAGCCTGAAGGCATATTTTGATAGCAGGTTATGAAATGTCGACTCCTTGAATTTAAATTACCATATCCCGTGTATGCCAGTTCATTTTCCAATGCTCCGGTTGCGGCGCTGTCGTTTTTGAAACCGTACCCCAAATAAATAAACTTCAACACTGGACTTTGAGAACAATGAAATGTTGTGTGAAAAAATTCTTAAAATTATGACTGTTTCCTCGATTTCGGGATTTTAAAAATCAGCAATTGAGAAAGCAAATCTTGCACACTTTACAGCCATGTTAAGTTAGAATATGGGAAATTAAATCTCTTGGTCGTTAGATCTGGAATACAATGTTATACCACGGCAGACAGGATTTAAACACAAATTAAACATAAGATCTGAAACGACCCCAAGTCTCACTCGGACAGCCCATATCATCTTGCTACACCAACAATATTTTTGAGCTAGACCACATGGTGACTGATAGGGACCATGTGGTCTAGCACAAAAAAGGTTCGAGCCTCAATAGAAATCTAAAAGATTTTGGCTACATATTTGAACATATTGACTTCAAAATAGTATTTATGCTTATTTGTGGATAAAACCCACTTTGTAAACTTTTCGAATTAAAAATTAACAGTCTATTGAAGCTTTTTATGAGGGAAAAATGTCATCGATCAACAACTTGAATATATCATCACACATCCAAATTTATTTTTTATTAATAAATTTTTTTAATGCCATCCATTAGTTTTTAGAGATCATGTATTGAAAAAAATTACTAAATTCCTCTGCACACATAGTGTACTTTTCCCAATCTCCCAAGTAAAATTTGAACCTGAAAATATCAATCTTTTAATTTTCTTCTCCGATAAGTAAATAATAAATAAAAATATAAACATTTTATATTTTTGCAGATTATTAAATGTTTTTGATAAAATGAAATTCTTTAAATTTTGGCGCAACAATTGACATCGGTAAAATAATAATTACACGGACATCTTTTAGGCAATTAAAAATAGTTATTTTCGAAAATTTCACATAAACGTATCTGTTATGGAGAGATAACACTGTAAATTTCTTATGCATATTTGTTATAGATTTTTATTTTTTTATTTTCAGATCTCATCTGAAAATCAAACATAATAATATTTGTTATAAATAAAAATAAAATATTTTTTAAATAAGTTTTTCTTAAAAAATATATTTATATATTATTTGGGATGTATATTCATTTGTTTGGAATGTTTTAATTTTATTTCAAAAACATACAAATTAAATGCATTCCAAAAATAAATTCTAAATGTAACCATATTATTAAGTACCTCGTTTTCTTTTTACTTTAACTTATAATAATCGAGACTTTTAGGATATTATTATAAGGCTTTATTTCGGAAAATAAGATAAAAATAAAATGTAATTGTAATTAGCGATAAGTTATAATACAAATAATTTTTTTTTTTAATTTTAATAGTGTTTTAGGACATTTCTTTCAAAACAATCAAAAAACCGAAAATCGATGTGTTTTTGTTTTGTTGCATCCAACATCCCAAATTATAAATTGTAACAAAATTAAACATTTCATTTTGTACATTATTAATTAAAATATAAGCTAAAAACATGTGGTTACAATTTAATTATGATAATAGTTGTTTATTGATATTAGCAAGTATATACAGACACACACACAAACAAAACAATTAACAAATTAACACAAAAAAATAGACACCAAGAAATTAGTAATAAATCAATCAAATTTAATCAATAATTGTAATATTTTCATTCAAGATGCTCTTAAAATAAAAAAAATAAACTAAGTGTTAACGAAATATGTATAGATGATTAATTTTTCATGTGTGTTAAAAACCAAACATGTAATTGGCGAAACCACAAACGATTTTACATACCGTAAAATGTAAAAATTTCGATTCCAATATTTGTTTCAGATATCTACACCTGGTTGGTTGTTATTACTTTATTACAAAATTGACTGATTTTCATGTTGTTGTTGCAGCCCTATTGCTATTACACAATGGACTGAAGTGACAGACGTTGGCCCAGTGAGACTCGGGTCGTTTCGGATCGTAGACCCCTCTGTCTTGGAAACGAAGTGTAATCATTGTTGTGGTTAATTGTTATTATAGCAATTAAAATACACAAATACCATTCTTTAGTCCAGTTTTGTCTTCTCTGCTTTCAAATTCAGGAATTTTACAATTTTGACAGAGTGAATCCCGAACCATATGCATGAACTTTTTCCAATATGTTGGGGTTAATAGTTTTTGTAGCAGGAATATGTTTGAAGTGATGCGATTGTTGTTGGATGAGTGAGTTCAGATGCTTTCGGATCGTAAACCCCACTTTTGTTTAGGCGTGATATGGGTGATAAACATTTTCATGCTTTGGTGGGTATGGTTGGAGTTTTTAAATCAATAGTATGTTAAATACTGCATTAAAATAACGTAGCACCCATGTAATGATGGTTATATTTTTTTAAGATGTGTTGAGAAATGTATCCCAATTTCTATTGTGTCGGTAGGGTATTTGTAGAAGCGGGTGGCCTAGAGAATAAAAGCTCGTTGTATTATGGCAGGACTAGAGATGGTATTTACCGGGTAAATACCCAAGGGGTGGGTAAATACCCATTTGCGGGTATTTATTTGGGTATTTACTATATTGAATCGGTAATACAACATCTTACACCCTATTTCCGGGTTTCTGTTATCAGATCGATTTAGAATGGATAGTTTTACGATACTTTAAAGACGTGGGTAAATACTTGGGTAAATACCCGAGTTTTTACCCAAAAATTGGGTATAAACTCATTAACTACCGAACCACTTGACATAGGCGGCCAACATTTTACACACATGTTTTTAATGTCAAAGCAAACATAGGAATCCAAAAATGGGGTCCCTGGGTCCAAGTTTTGATATAGCCCCTATATATTCCTATCTCCCGATTTAAGGTATTTTTTGCCTATTAGACACATTTTACAAATTGGCTGTAATTTGGCACAGAGTGTTCTTTTTGGGTACCAAATGTCCATGCAAAAATTTATGTATGTAGGTCCACGTTTACTGGTAGCCCCCATACAAAGGTACCCCTATTTTGAGTATTTACCCAAAAATTGGGTATAAACTCATTAACTGCCGAACCACTTGACATAGGCGGCGAAAATTTTGCATACATGTTTTTAATGTCAAAGCAAATATAAAGATCTGTTTAAATTTAATTTCGTCTTTATTTACTTTGTAATTGAAGCCAAATTACAATTCAATGGCCCATTTATATATAATTACAAAGAATCCACCTTAAATCATAGCTACTCTAAAACAAATTCTTATAAATATAATATGTTATATATTTTAAACATGTTTAAATCTGCATTACATCATGACTACTCAAAAACAATAAAAACAATATTTGCTACACCTTGAAATATTCCCCGGATACCCCATAAAGTATATATATTCTTGATCAGAATAAAAGTCTATGCCATGTCCGTCTGTTGAAATCACGATAGAGATAGCAACATTTAAAATAGAAACGTTGTCCCTCTAATATTCGATATTTTGGGGATTTTGGAGACGTTTGGAGAATTGATATTGGGTACTCATTACATAGTACATCTTCGTGCTGAATATTATATACTTCTCATATTCAGTATTTTAGGCACGTTGATAGGTGTGTCTGGTTACTTTTCAAGTAACATTTATTCAGTAAGTTCTAGTTCAGAGAGTAAGCCTTTTTTACTCACTTTTGCGATAATACTGAGAAAAGTAAACAGACAAAATTTAGTAAGATTTAGCAAATAAACAGCTGATTCAAGAAAACATTTGATTTGCGCCAAAATAAACAACAAACAAATGACGAACACAATTTTTTGTATTGCATTTAATATTAAAAATAAAATGAATAAAACGGCGTATACATTAGAACTTTTTACCTGGTTAACCTACTTTATGAGGATTTATTCGACATATATTCAAGGAATTGATAATTGAAACCCACTAGGGTAACGAAATCCGGTTAAATGTAAACGTACTATAATAAAAGAAAAATTGATTTGATATGTTCCCCGCGAACATTTATGCTTTCTGCATCAAAACATTGCCCTCTATCTGGAACTTACCTAAAAATATATAAGGAATTAGTTTCTAATTTAATGAAACTTTGCATTACTTACGAGTTTTCTTCCATTTTCTGTAATTTTTATACAACTTATTTTCAAATTGATCTTTGCAAATTAAAAAAAATAGCTCTGTCTGTTTACTCGATATTTGGTAACAATTGTTACCAAATGTTACTAAATGTTGTCTGTTTACACAAAAATCCAGTAAAAGAGAGTCAAGTGAGAGAGCAAGTTTGACAGTTCAACAAGAACAAACTTACTGGAGTTTACTGAAAGAATTTTATGCAGTAAGATTTTGCAAAACTCAGCGTTTTTGGATCATAACATGAGTTTTCTCCTAGGAGCCCCCATTAATTTTTCATATTTTGAATGTCATTTAATGGAAATTGTAAAATTTGATATGGATTTGGATTAAAAATACGTAATTTCCAATTTGATTAATGGAAACAGCTATTTTTTCAGAAACCTAATGCTTTTGGATCGGTTTTCAACCGATCCGGTCTAATGTTATTCTATATGGGTTTCGGTAATTCTATGCCGCCGCTTTAGTAACGTTTCGTTAACGTTTCTATCAATTCAATTACTTTTTACAGGGATATATGTATGTACATATCTTACCGGTTTAAAAATGTCTAATTAAATACCGTGAACATAATTCAATAAATATTATGGGGGGTACCAGCAGAAGTAGAATATTATGGGTTTCCAGCTGATCTAACTATTTTTTATAGAGCAAATACATAATATTTTGAATATATTCGTTGACTTTTTTATTTCTTCGCATTTCGTGCAACGAAAACGCGTTTCATCCTGCGTGACTATAAATAGTCTTTTGTCCCATTTTAATACCATTTTCGAATTTAATTTTTCAAGATTTTCAATGGGCTGGTAAATCAATACCAATGGTTGTTAAGCTTTGTAACTTTGCACATATATAATTTAAGATTTAAAAGAGAAGGAAAATAATTTACAAAAAAATTTTGTTATTGTTTTGTTGTTGTTTTTTTTTTTTTTGTAGTTAAAGAAAAGTCCTTATTTTTGATGGCGGGCATTATAACTCCTCACTGGAACATCGGAATCCGAAAATTCCAACGGTGTTAGAAAGAGTACATGTCTGGCTCTCGTATGAACTAGGATTATTGACTTCGCTCTAAAATTAACAAAATGGTGGACCTTTGAAAAAATATTTTTGGAAAATCGCCGATTTCTTACCAAAAACCAAGTTAAAAAATAAGGAAGATCTTCACCGATTGGCTTTATCCTAGTTCATACGATAGCTATACACTCACAGAAAAACGTGTAAAAATTCGATTGGGTTATTAGTTTTTGAGTTATCGTGCCCGCCATTCACAAAAAAATGTTTAGAGAAAAACGCGTTTTAAGTTTGAGAAGCCCTTCTGCCGTCACTTGATGCTGACACAATAAATCGGCTATATCTTCAAGAGTTCTTGAGATTTTCACTTGAAATTTTGTAGGGACATTCATTAATTAGTGTAGATTCGAATTATATCAACAAAATTTTTGACCCCGAGAATGGGGGGGGGTCCCTTAAGTAAAGAAATGCCACTTTCTAGTCATTTGATATTTTATTTTCATATACTATTTAAATCTCCAGACATGAACAGTGCTAAAACCTTTATTTTCTATGCAACAGTTCTCCGTTAATTCATATGTGGCAAGTTTATGCATGAATTTCAAACGATTTTCGGTTATACCATGGCGACCAGGATCTCCAATTAATATAATTTTGCCATTGGTGCTCAACTTTTGTAACCATGGTAAGAGAATTTCAGCAATTTCTTCATCATAAAAAAGGTCGCCAATGAAGACAATATCTTCGGCTACATTTGAGCCAATTAAATTATCTTCGGATATCAGGATTTTGCTTGTATCAATTCGATTTAGTTGAGCGTTCATTAAGGCCGCAATGCCAGCAACTAAAATATGGAAAGGCAGTTTTATAATTGAAGTCATAAATCAAGCCTATACAAAATTAATTACCTTCATCAATATCATTGGCTATGGCATATTTGGCTGACTTTAGTATGGCAGCAATGGATGTTGCACCGCAACCACTACCCACATCTAGCACAGATTTGCCATTTACAAGTTCCGGACTTTCCAAAACATATCTGAAATTATTTTGTTAATATAACATATAAATATATAACTCAAATTATTAGTTTTTACTTGCTCAGGGCCTGACCACCTGGCCAGTAGAATGCCCAGAAGGGATCATTCTTAAAGACTTTATTTTCTTCATCCAGTTGAGGTTCATAGAACAAACGACATTCTTGTGTGATCAAATGTAGGGCTATATCTGGTGTAAGATGTTGACGTGAGATTTTAGTTTCTCTCAAAATGGTTTGCTCAATATCTCTGCGTTGTGGCAATCTAAAAAGAAGAAAAAGAAGAATTCATTACATAAATTGGGATATGGGTGTTATACTAAAATATTTACAGTGGTTTACGTACATATTACATATTCTAAAATTTTAAATTAGTAGTTTTATTGCCACAACAGCGGGTGTATACCACGTGAAATTTTGCCAAAGCTCCGTATAAAATTAATGTCCATTTATTTGGTAGTTTATGACAGGGTCGGTCTCGCATGTCTTTATTGCTCCGTTTTTTTGTTATATTGCTCGATATTGCAACATATAATTTAAATGTTAAAACTCATATGTATGATTACATTGTAGTATTATTCGGTAAATTTGTGATATGGCGAAATGTAAACATACTGCGTCCCACCTTAATATACACATAACCTAATTTATAAACTACTAGCTGAACCCGTGGCGCTTCGCTGCCCCTACTAAAGTTATTAACATTGGATAGTTAACGTCGAAAACTATTTGTAGTTATTTCGTAGTGTATCAGTAATAATTTCGCAGCAGCCGGTCTATGTATTAGTATATTTGATTCTATTCAATTGATTACAAATACATTTTTAAATAATCTTTGAATAACGGTGGTAATATTAAAAATAAATTTAACTTGACTTTTCTAATCAGTTGTAATTGTACCATACACAAATATATTTTCTCCAATATTTACATGTTTTTCATTATTCGTTCCAAGACCGCTTCAATCCTTTATTTACATTACAGCAATTTTTTATGTCTGTATTCTCAACTATTGCCCCATGATATGATTGGGATCCCTTTCTCACTCCGATTAATATCGCTTAGATACCTGACATATGATCCTTGTTAAGTTTGAGTTGTGTATTTTTAATTGTTTCATTACCAAGAAAAATTTACAATAATCGCCCATGTGACATGTTCCGAGAGTTTTTGAATTCCCATACTCTTTTAAATTCCCATGTTGTGCAAAATGGTGTGCTCAATTTCGAGCGAAAGTGCGGCTCGAAAGCATAGCTGTGTTCCATATGTTACGAAATGCAATTTGTTTAACAACAAAATTAAGAAAAAATATGCCTGCTGGCTTATTAATTGCCCTGGTTTCTAGCAGAAAAAGTCTAATGATACTGGAAGGTGTTAAAATAAGCATTTATGGATATTTTGAGAGAAGTTTGTCCTTTCATACACAAGGGTACCATTCCCGAAAGCCTGCAGTTAACAGGTATCTTAAGATTTCTGGCTGTTGGTGGGTTTCAGATGGTAGTGGCAAATGATTTAAATATAAGTGTTGATAGCACAACAATGTGTAAAATATTGTGGAGAGTAATGCAAGTCATGAAAGACAAAGTGTGTGCAAGCTGTTGACAGCTGCAGACCAGGATCCAGACATGATGCTTTTATTTGGCATATGAATGCAGCTAGGCAGCATTAACAAAAGAGGAAATGGTACGCAAAATAGTTGGCTTCTATGAGACAGTGGTTACGCTTTAGAAACATTTTTTGACGCCCTATAAACAAGTGGAGCATGGATCTTGTCAACATCGATATAATAAAGTGCACACATCTGCAAGAAACATTATTAAAAGGACTATTGGAAATCTTAAAAGTAGTTTTTTTATAGATTCTATTTTTATTTTGATCATATGGTGGTTGAGTTGCAAATTGATCTCAAAAATGTTGCGCGCTCTTTTTGATAAAAGGATCCCTTTTTTATTTTCTTTAGTTTTACTATAAAAACTAATGTAAATACTATATTTTTTAAATAAATATTGTAAAAACACGTTAAATATTACTTCAGCTTTCTTTTTCAACTTGTACGTACTCAGAAAAAACACGTACGATCTCATTTCGTTTTCAATCCACAAGGCTATATGTGCTCGAATTATATTCCCAATATTTTTTTTCGGAATTCGGAATGGAGCACACCAAATTTGGGAAAATGTTTCACATTCGAGCAAACTCGAAATGCAGCACATGGGCGACAGTGTAAATCTCATTAAGATCTGTTCAGCGGTTTTGCGTCTATCGGTAACATACAAACAAACAAACAAACAAACAAACAATTTTTTTTCTATTTTATATATATAGATATTAAAAGCATATTTCGTTTTCTTCCGAATTAAACCCAAACCCAAAACTATTTTAATATTCTTAAGTCGTTTGTATTTTGTTTTGCGCCGCCTAATGATCACAAAATATATTTCCTATTTAGTTGTATGCAAATATTCTATATAATTCCAGTCATTTCCAATGAAATCTTTAAACGAAGTCGTCTTCAATTACACATCTGAATCCACTAATAGTCATAATTAAGGTTCAATAATTTTTATTTAATGGAATAAATGGATGGTGTATGGTGTTGGGTTATTTAATATAGAGTACGTGCTGCAGTGCAAGTACGGGTAGTCGTATGGTAGTACACCACTTAACTGACGGCTGATGGTGTAGTACAAACTACATACATACGAGTATGTGTTATTTATTCATGCTCTACGCGCAATTATAGAAGTGCGTCCAATTCATAATTGACCATGATAAAAAATTAATAAACAAAATATTTTTCTTGAGAATCGTTTAACATGAATAGACAGCCTGATCCCAGATACTTTGGACAAGGAAATAATTCTAAAGAAATATTTTATGTACGAGTATTATTGAGAAAATTTTTCTTTCCTTTGAACAAGTTTGATTTTATGCTTAGATATAATCATGTATTAAACTCAGGGTGAGATTAGCCATCTAGAGTTAATTGTGTTATATTAAAAGTACTGCAACATTTTCCAAATATTGGCCTATAAATTAAATATACGCTGACACAGTGGCAATGTATAATACACAATAAAAATACACATTTTTACCGGCATTGCTATAATTTTTGGTATTCCAAATGGGATATATCAGTCCACGTTTTGGTGTATATAACGTGTTGGGTCATATAATTTTCAATATTTGATATGTTGGGCAGTTTTCCCACCGAATTGGCTGTAATTTGGCACTTTGAGTTCTCATCGTATTGCACATCTCCGTACCAAAAATTATTAATATTGAGGGTAGCCCCCATATACCGGTACCCCACAATATTCGGTATTTTGTAAACTTTTTTCAACCGAATTAGCTCTAATTAACTAATATTGACCCAAGTTTTAGTGTATCACCCATATAACGGTACCTACCAGTATTCCGTATTCTAGGGATCTTGGACACGTTTTTTAACCGAATTGACTTTAATTTGATATTTTGGGTTCTCCGTCCAAAAAATTATTAATATTGACCCAAGTTACAGGGTAGCCCCCATACAGTGTTGCCAAAACTTGATTGAGAAAAAATGCTAGATTTTGCTGAAAAATATGCTAGAAAGTGCTAAAAATTTTAGAAAAGTGCCAGAAAAAAGTGCTAAAAATGAATTTAAGAAAATTTGATTATAGTTTATAATGATATCTATCCTTCTTAAAATTTAAATTAATAGCTATGTTGTGAGGGTATTGCAAGTGTTTGTGTTTCAATAGTTTGTAACGAAATATTGGTCCTGGACTTACATTTTGGTATACGGATCGTTATATCCCGAATAGCTGAGATGTATGTGACTTTCCGTATGCCCATTAACATTTGTAAACAAAGTAACGATCATAGCTGTGAAACAATTGTCACGATATTCTGCATATCCGGTTCTGGCCAGTGTCTTCATTGGTATTGTGTTTGGTAAGAACGGTCAATATTTGGCTGTTGAAGTCAACAAAATCATTTTATATTTGTTTTTGGTCTCTCTAGAGGTCTCAAAATTGTACATGGGGAAAATGCTAATAAGCATATTGAGCAAGTCAAATTGACCCAGACTTTTGTTTGAAAAAATACAAAATTGCATTATATGCTCTTCACATTTATTCTAGAAGGGCAGACACCGTGTGTGGGAGCTATACGTAAATATTTACAGGGGTATATCTATTCTAATAATATTTTGTATTACCATTACCGCACTAGATTATAGCTATACAATTTTGCATAAAGGTTTTGTTTTGTTGAAGCGCGACATCTATCGGTTTTGAACGAATGATATTTAGAGGAGTAAATAATACAAAAAAAAATCTAAATGCACTTTTATAACCCGAACACCAATAAATACGGGAAATCTAGTCAACGAAAAAACATGGCTGCTTTGATAATGATCTGTCAGACATTGCTAGTACTCCTTGGATGTTTGGTATGGCAAATGTCATATGTCGGTCTAAGTATTGGTCTAGCCCTCACATAAGGGTCCCCCAATATTCGGTATTTTGGGGATTTTTGACACATTTTCCAATCGAGCTGGCTGTAATTTATTATAAAGTTATACAAAGTTCGGCCGTTAACATAATTTTTTACTTGTTATATTCTGATAATGTAGTATTATTACAACACCAGGAGGTGGTTATTAAGCAGAATTTTTCACCGACACGGAAATTAGTTTCGCAGAAAAAAAATAAAGTCTTGTGGTAGTTTCATAATGTATCATATGTATAGCCCCGTGGACTATACCACCATGTTAAACATACGGGAACTTCAATGTGTCGATGTGAAATCGAAAAACTACAATTTTTTTGGAGTGATACTAAAAATTTTGAAAAAATGTTGGAACAAATTAAAATGCTAAAAAAGTGCTAGTTGCTAGATCAATTTTTTTTGGCGCTAAACGAGTTTAAAAAGTGCTAAATCTAGCACTAAAAGTGCTAAATTGGCAACACTGCCCCCATATGACGGTACTCCCCAACACATGATATTTAGCAGATTTTAGACAGGTTTTCCAAGCGAATTGGTTGTAATTTGGTATTTTAGGTTCTCATTAAAACACATATCCGCACCAAAATTTATTAATATTGACCCAAGTTTCAAGGTAGCCCCCATATAAGGGTACCCCCAATATTCAGTATTTTGAGAATTTTTACAGGTTTTCTAACCGAACTTGCTGTAGTTTGGTATTTTGCGTTCTCATCGTATTGCACATCTCTGTACAAAAAATTATTATTATTGACCCAAGTTTCAGGGCAGTCCCCATATAACGGTACCCCACAATATTCGGTATTTTGGGGATTTTGGACACGTTTTCCAACCGAATTAGCTATAATTAACCAATATTGACCCAAGTTTCAGGGTATCACCCAGATCAGCCATATTCGGTATTCTAGGGATCTTGGATACGTTTTTTAACCGAATTGACTTTAATATGGTATTTTGTATTTTCATTGGCTGTTATATCTCACTACCAAAAGCCCACTATTAGATATCCCCATTTTTAGATATTTTGAGAATTTCAATCATCTTTCCTCACGTATTTTTCGGTATGTTCAAAGTCCTATCATAACACGAGTTTTCAGAAGCCCCCATTAATTTTAGATATTTTGATTGTCATCCTTATAGTGGAGGGTATAAAAATATACATGTCGGATATGGCTAAATTGACATAGAATTTTACTTGGTATGGATGTGGTGTCCGACAAATATTTCATAGTGTTGCAAACAGAATGGTACATATTAAATAAACTCCAACCTGGTGGAAATACGTCAAGATTTAACAAACCTCGTAATTATATTAGATGCCTCGTTGCTAACGCTTAACAAATCCATATATTTATATCATGGTATTTATGTATTAATTTGTGCTTTTCATTTCAGAATATTGTGTGAATGGAATAAAACATACTCGTAGGAAGAGGCCTTGCCTAGGTTCAAGAAACATTTCTGGCAAACTAATTGTATCTTGCATAGTGATCAAACATAAATATGCTTAAAAAAATTTTCTAAAAAATATAGCAGAATGATGAATTAGTTACCGTAAGAATGTAATAAACAGTCTTCAAACGTTGTATTTAATATATTTTTTTGTGTTCAATTTTTAAATGACTATATATGTATGTATATGACAATGGTAAGTTTTTCGAATCGACGATTATCAATTTAGAAACACTAAATGTGAATTACCTACCGGTGTCAAAAAAATTAATATAATTTTATGATTTAATTCGAATATACACTAATTCACTGTCCATACAAAATTTCAGGTGAAAATCTCAATAACTCTTGAAGATATAGCCGAATTATTTTGTCAGCATCAAGTGACGGCAATAGAGATTCTCAAACTTCAAATGCATTTTCTCGAAGCAGTGTTTTACGAATGACGAGCACGACAACTCAAAAACTAATAATCCAATCGGTTCCAAATTTTGATACGTTTTCTGGGAGTGTATAGCTATCGTATAAACTAGGATAAAGCTAATCGGTGAGCAAGTTTTTAGGGTCTTTTCTAAATGTTTATAATTGTTTGTACGACGAACATTCAAAGCATCAAATTGTAGTAACTTCGCGTAAAAAACATGTCCACACTCTTTATTTTTTATGAAAAAGGGATGTGGAAAGAGCACGATACTATTAATTCAATCGGTTACAAATTTTAGCACGTTATTTTGAACGCACTATGGGTTTAATGGCAGGTTTTGAGGTAACAAATCACTGCAAGCAGCTAGAGCTTTCAAATTTTGTTCGGATGTTTCTAAAACGAATGAAAGCACCTCTGAAAAATTTGAGAGGAATTGGTTCATTTTTATTATTTTTAATGCGTAAAGTTTTATACCCTCGAGGGAAAGAAATTGTTTCTTCTTACAAAATTTTACAGTGTACGAAGTGGCACCTTTGACGGCTCATCATGATGAGGCGTTGCCATGTTGAACTGATTTTATTTTTGAGGGGCCCAAAGTGTTGTGAATCTCATTCCATTAACATTTTATTCAACTATGTCTTAAAAAATTTATTTTATTGCCGCAGAAACATACCTATAGTGAATAGGTGACGAAAAAACAATCATTGACCTATATACATTACTTTTTTAATATATCAATAGGAACACATGTGTCACTTTAAATCTAATTTTCTAAAACTTCCAATTTTTTCTATAAGTCAATTAGTATAAGTATAATTACTCTGTCTTTATGTTTCACACCGATAAGATTCCAAATCAAAAATATCGACAATTTAATCGTTCTTATAAGTCCACATATTCAGATTTCTAAGAATATTGTAAAATTTATTGAAGTGGTCTTTTTTTTAATTTAACCTTTACAGGGCCCGTCTTTACTTCCAGCTAATGTTGAATGAAATTTCCCATTGCCAAAAAACAATGATTTGCATACGTGCCGATAAAGCTGTTGCTAAGGTATTTTCGGTTATTTTCAAAATCGAAACCAAAGTCCGCTAACGTCCAAAAGCAAAGTTACTTTCATTCTTTTTTTGAGCCAATCAAATTTTTGGTGTACGTATTTTTGACCACATCCATGTCGAAGACAATTTAACACCTACCCCAGCAACAACAAAAAAATATGCTGATCGTCAAATAAAAAAAAACGTTCAGTAAAATAAACGTCATAATCATAACACACAATAATCAATTGTTAACGCTTTCAAACGCTGTTGTTGGTTTAAAGTGAATTTTGATCATTTAATTCGAAAAGCGGGGGGAAGACTTTAATGAAAATTAAAAATGCAAAGTCAAAACATTTTTTGTCGGATAAAAATAAAATTCCAAGAATGACTCAAAAATGAACGTTTGGCATGAAATTCCGATGAATCACACGAAATTTGGTCAAAACGTTGGGAAAATCTGAGTAGAGCAACGCCGTCGCCGCCGCCGCTAAACCGGTAACAATTTTAATTCAGACCTGTTTGTTACTAAATAAGTCAATATTTAACGCTCGCGCTAATAATCTCTCTTGAACTTTAGCATTGAATGTTGAAATAAAATTCGAATAGTTGTTTCGAATAAAATCGCATATTTTACGACAACGACCATGTTTGGCAGAGAGCGATCTTCGGTTCGTTCGTTCGAACAAACGTATTTCTGTTGTTGTTGAACCATACAACACGTTGTTTATATCACGTGCGATATTTTATGAATGAAATACTTTTTTTTTACACACGAACATACATATTTACAAACGTTTGAGTGCTGTGTGATTGATGTGTATCATCCTCATGCGGCAAATTCGATAGTGTGAAAAATTCCCACACGCTAAAATTGTATTTGAAATGTCTATGTACAAATAGACAAACATGGCATGACTAGTGCCAATATTAGTTAAGAAAAAAAAAAAACAAATGGTAACAAATTTGGAGAATTCTGGAACGTGCCAGGTTCACAATTGACGTAACAACAAAAACACCACAAACTTTGGGAAATTTTGAGACATTAATTTCAATTGATTTACGGAAACTGAGTTTACAAATAAATTTGGTAGCGCGTGGTAAAAAAGTTACCTCGAATAGATGGAGCGGATTCTAAGTTTCATTACAGTTTTAACGAACTTAAAAGTAATTTTGGTGCTAACTCAAAATATTTCAAAAGAACATGGTCTCTGTAAATAGCAATTATGCTCCAAATGATTCAATTCTGGCAACTAAGAAGCAGTTGGAGATATTCAGATATTTTCATGACATTATTCAGGCGGCATTTATTCCCATTGTTAACCCAAAATAGTGTAAGGACGAAAAACATCCCACATTTTCTTCCACACCAGAAACACAGTTAGGAAAATTTATAATTTTTAAAATTTAATTAATATATATTTTTTTAAATATATATTTTTAAATTCTTCACGTTTTTAAATTTTTTAAATTCACTGAAATTTTGGTAATCTTCGGCCAATCCAAACCAAAGTTATAAGCAAAAATGAACTTAGCATGGCACGTAAGTTATAAGAAACTTCCATATTTTTAGAGCTTCTACTGAAAAACTTACTTTTCAGACTTAGCATACTATGGTTCGGAGGCGTCGACATTTTTTTTATAAATATTAATTATTAAAATTTCTTATAATACTCTAAAAAGTTAAATTTTGGTTTATTTTGAATTTCAAACCCGAAAGGCCATAAACCGATAATTAGTTAACGATATTTTGTAACCCGTCGGACACCAGAAATACTAAATTGCAGTTATTTTCTTGAGCAGTCGTATTCCCCATATTTGACTCCTATTACTATTTTGTTACCAAATGTGAAGAAAAACACAACCATTGACAATATAAAACAAATAAGAACTGTATTAAGTTCGGCCCTGCCGAACTTTTTATACTTTTTTACCCTACACCATGAAGATGACAATCAAAATATATAAAATTACGTTAGAAAAAGATGATTGCAATTCTCAAAATATCTAATAGATCTCGATATTTTTGATAGTGAAATTTAACATCCAATTAAAATACAAAATACCAAAATCCCTAGTGGGTCTACCCTGAAACATGGATCAATATTAATAATTTTTATAATCGGACGGCACCGAGTCAAAAACGTCATATACCTGTATAAAATGTTAAATGACCTTTATTTGAATATTATTAACATATACAACCACTGCTATTGGGATTTGGAATATTCCAAATTGATTATAACTTTTTTAGGTGGGTTTCCGGTTTATATCCTTTTACGTCACTGTTTCAGGAGTAAATGTATACGCCATAGAATGTAATTTTTTATACAAATGTTTGGCTTGATTTAACCTGTTAAATATTGACCGATCATCATCAAAACTGCCATACTTATTACATGGCCTTATCCGTGTAAAAATTCGTGGCGTTCGTGTCAATATTGTGACCTCTGGAGCTACCAGAAAAACAAACTGAAATCAAGTTTTTCGCATATTTCATCCCCTAGATATTAACGGAAAATTCTTCTTTGCCCAGAACGGCACATTTTCGTTACAATTGGTTTAAAATAGAATAGGATACAGCGTTAAAAATTATGTTTAGATGGACGGTCGCAGACGGTCGAAAAATTCAAAGGGTCGATTGGTGCTATAAACATTAAAATATCCTCTGGCACTGCTTGATACTAGGTTCTGAAACTTATGAGTTTTATATACAAAATTGTTGATGGCTATCTTCAAATTTGTAATAATCACTTTCATTATAGTCTCCAGTTCCAGCTGTTTAGTTGACCGTCGTTCCATGTTAATATTTTGACACTTCAATTCAATTATAAATTTTATTTACAAAAATAAGAAAAAAATTTGGGTCGGTTTTATAAACTCATGGGGCCACACCAAGCTTTTATACTCTTACGCCATAGTTGTGTAGGGTATGAATATAGATTCGAACAGGTACCTTTAAACTAACCTCATATGACTTGTCTAGCCCATGTTTAGGACACTGTGCAACACAAAAAATAATTACCGGGAAATTCCAAAGCAGTAGAAATATAAAATAGAGATCAAAAATAGAAGATATGTGTATTGGGTTTTACAAAGTTTACATAGTATGATAATCTAAAATCTGAAAATATTCGGTTTTTTCTTAAATGTCAACCCTCAATGTACTAGTGCCCATTTACAGTAATGATTGGAAACTCATTAAAAACGGGGTTATAGCAGTTCAGAATATTCTACAAAAGTGTTCGCCATAAAGTTTTACCATGAGTCTCAGAATAGACAAAAGTCGAAAATCGGCCTAACGTCAAAAGTCTTAAACATTTAAAATCTCATTTTAAGGTTATAATCGCACTTATTTCTTGTTTGGACCAATTTTCCCACAATATGTCGTTTAAGAAAAGGATGATACCAATCGATAATTGAGTCGTTTATTTTGAGAGTGTTGTAAGTCCATGTAAGGTTCTTATACAAATCTTGGTTTTCTAGAAATATTTACATACATATTACTTTATATATTCGATCATTTTTAATGGCACAACGCAACAAACAAAATTAATAAAAATTTTTGAAAAAAATCAAACCCAAACCTTTAAATACCTCAAACTAAGAAAAAATGGACTTAAACTACTTTAAAAATAAACGACTCAATTATGGAGGTTGATATACTTCGATTTTCTTAAAACTGAAACAAATCAAACCCAAACCTTTAAATATCTCAAACTAAATGGACCTCAACCACTTTCAAAATAAACGACTCAATTATGGAGGTTGATATACTTAGATTTTCTTAAAACTTATTTTGGGGTCGACCATATAAATCATTATACTCTACTAGGATCGTGATCTAATAATGAAATACAGAGGGATGTTTAGGAGGTATATTCATGTGACAGAATTGCGAACTGAGGTATTAAAAATTGATTTTATATTTCACAGAAACATAAATCACATATTGCTCAATTCCACAAACCTAACCGCAATCAACTCATTTCTCTTCAAACACTGAAGAAATACATTGAACTTCTTCTTCAAAATAATTCGCTTTATTTTATTTTTAAAACTCACATCAAGTATATCAATACAACTTCAGTATGTTTGTATATAACATAGTAGGTAGCATTGGGGCAGGCTTTATATAAAGCTCCAAAAATAACATAAAAGACCGCAAAACAAAAACAAAGAAAATATCTTAAAAGAATACCATTTTTTTTGCGATACGCAATGCATTAAACAAAGGACAAAGCTAAACCACAAACCCAAACACTAAAGGTTGTCCATCACTTATAGAGAATATTCTCCGTGTTTGTGTTTGGCATTTTTGTTGGTTACAATACTAAGCCATCAAGAATGTGGTAAAACCCAATGGTATTAATAAATTCGCTTGGCATCAGACAGCCAACTAGCTAGCCGGTCAATCAAACAGCCAACGAGAGGGTCAACAATGAAAACAAGTTTTAAACACTAAAAGCTTGACAATTAATTGACGTAAACGGAAAACCGCCAAGCAAAGAGTGAAAAAACGCTACTCGTTCTTGCTGGCACAAATGGTGTTGTTGCTGCTGTTGTTGTCGGTAGCCGATGGAGAAGATTGTCCAAAAACTAAATGTCCGCATTTTTTGGGGAATTTTCTGTTCGTCTAAATTTGTTTTAATTTTTTTTTCGCTTTCAGCATGACTTGGCTTTTATTTATTTGTTTATATAAAAAATATTTGCAAAATGGCAGAGATCGGTAATTTTGTTGTTTGTGAAATTTGAACAATGAATGAAATAATAAAAAACAAACACAAAAACGGGCCAAGTCCGTGTTAACCAGAAATGAATTTGAAAATATATACTGGTCTAAATAAAAAACAAGTTTGATTTAGATTTTATGACGTTTATATTTGACAAGATACTGCTGACTATTGGCTTCTGTTTGCTTGTATTTGTTTTTGTAACAAAAGGGCAGAGTATTGGGTTTATTAACCTGTTACATATAAATCGTGTTGGCGCCAATCGGTATTGATTTATTTAGGTAATAAATTGTAATTCAGGTTAAATAAAAATACCAACAATGATTAGAACGGTTGTTTTACAAATTACACAAAAATGTGATCGTGGCATAAAATTACATAGTGTCGAGTGAAATTGAACTCAAACTTGATTCAACAATTGTGGATATTCCATGAAATAGAAATAATAATAATAATGAAGTCCGTATATACAGTGGTATAAGAGAAACAAACTTAATAAGGTAGTTTGAATGGAAAGCCGGATATTTATAATTAGCACATCATTTATTTTTTGAAAAATGTCCATTTAAGGTTTGGAGGGAAAACGATATATATATTTAACTTTAGTGCGGTATCATTTTGAGTTACAGGTCAAAAATTTCACATTTATGTGAATATAAATTATATTTGAAAAATTTTATATAACATTGACATGTGTCAAAATAAATTAACATGAAATGACGGTCAAATAAGCTGATGGAAATGTTGATAATAATGGAAGTGAGCATTATTAGTAATTTGAAAGTAATCATCAAAAAAAAATTTCATATATAAAACTCATAAATAATATATATATATATATATATATATATACCTAGTGCCATGGGATATTTTAAAGCTTATAGCACCAAGCAGTGTTGCTAAAACTTTGTCAATAAAAAATGCTAGATTTTGTTTAAAAAAATGCTAGAAAGTGCTAAAAAATTTAAAAAAGTGCCAAATAAAAGTGCTAAAAAGCTTATAAAATTAATTTCGCCTGTAGCTAATAATGAAATATGTATTTCTTAAAATTTGCTTGCAAAACCTGGAAATATTCACTTCCTATTTATTCATAACCAGAATAAAATTCTATAGCCATGTATATATAGCTCGCAATATTGAAGACAGATGTTTGAAATTCTGCACATTGCTAATATTCCTAGGATGGTATTGAAAATAGGATATATGTGCCCTTTTTAGGGTATCCCCAACCGAATTACCTATAATTTGATATTTTGGATTTTCATTGGAAACAGGTAAAAAAGTGTCAGTCGGTGTTGCCGACAGATATATAGCCCCAACATATGGCTTGCGGAGGTCTTCGGAATTACACACAGATTTTATTATTAGCTTATATAAGAAATATGTTTTATCAAAGAGGTTTCGGATTTAATGTTGATAAAATTATATAAACAAATGGGTCCAACCTTCGGAATTGATATAGGGTTCGTATAGATAATATATCAATGCAATAATAATTCGCCAGAAGGAGTGGACCAATGGGTCCCATCTTCGAAATTAAACTAGACTTCGTAAGGAAAATAGGTTGTGCAAAGTTTGGTTCAAATGGGACATTCCATTCGTCTGATATTGAATTTATAAATATTGAAAATGTGGACCCTTTGTGGGGTAGGTACCAGAAGGAGTGGACCAATGGGTCCCATCTTCTTTCTTGACCTTGGCTTGATGAAGATAATAGGTTGTACAAAGTTTGGTTCATATCGGACATTCCATTAGCCTGATATTGGATTTACTAATATACAAAATTTTAACCCTCTGTGGGGGAGGATCAGAAGGAGTGGACCAATGGGTCCCATCTTCATACTTAATCTGGGCTTGGTAAAGATAATAGGTTGTACAAAGTTTCGATAAAATCGGTCCGTTTGCATGTTATTATGAAATTAATTTTTAGCAAATTTTGACCATTTTGTGGTTGAGGTACCAGAAGGAGTGGACCGATATTCACTATCTTCGAACTTTAACTAAGTTTGGAAGTAACATTAAGATGTGCAAAGTTTAGATGAAATCGGTTATTCCCTTCGAGAGTTATCAACCAACCAGACAGACGGACAATGGACGGACGGACATGCGTAAATAGACTCCAAATTTAGGCATGTTATTCAACCGAAGTGGTTTCAATTTGATATTATGGATTCCCATTAGGCAGGAAATCTCCATACCAAGAATTATCAATATTGGGCCGTGTTTCCGGATAGCCTCCAGAGAGCGGTCGGGAACGTTTTTTAATAGAATTGATTATAATATCACATTGCGCGTTTTTGGAGGCTGACTTAAAGTACCGACTTTTTTCGGTATTTTAATATTTATGCGGACAATTTCTATATTTGATCATATACTCCATATAAAATTTCCGTCCTCATGATTTTTTTCAAACAAACAGGGTGGTGTTTACCATGGTGTTTATAACAAGTTCGGCCGGGTCGGGTTTTTTTTTTACTTGTTAACAGATTTACTGATACTTCTTTAACATTTAAAATAAAGCTCATATCGTGAAACATAAAAAAATCGAAAAACGGCAAAATTTTTGGTATAAAACCAAATAGACAGACAATTTTGAAAATATCCAGAAAAAAATAAAAAATGCTAAAAAAGATGCTAGGTGCTAGATCAATTTTTTGGTGCTAAACGAGTTTAAAAAGTGCTAAATCTAGCACTAAAAGTGCTAAATTGGCAACACTGGTACCAATCGACGCATTGATAAGTTCTCTGTCCAGAATTTGGGGAGCATTCGTAAACTTAAGATTTCCTACCGATAATATAAGAATAGTAAAAATTCAATTAAAATATCAAAATAGACGTCTCACCTTTAACCAAATATATGATACCTTGCAACTCTTTGGGTATATAGAAGATATGTATAATATCATGTCGATAGAAAAAAAAGAAGAAAATCGGACATAATTATATAAATGATCTTGGAGCTATATGTAAAAATGGACCGATTTGAGCAAACGTGCCACATACTACTTGGTATGCTGTAGTACAGGGCTCTTTCCAAAATTTAAATTCGATCGGTGCACAATTTGCAGGAACTCAGACGAAAATACATAAGAGTCACATCTACATCTGAACATAATTTACAAAATCTACTGCACGACATTCTGAATAGATTTCAATGATACAAAACTAGACTCAATTCAAGAAGATATATATAAATCTGAAATGATTACATCAAACATTAAGACACGTCATTTTAGACTCAATTGAATTCGCTGTGCAAAATTTCTTATAAATCGAACAAACATAAACTCCTCGGTGCACCATTTACAAAATCAGACGAAAATTAGTGTGTGAGTTATATCTAAATCTGAACCGATTTCAACAAAACACGACATTCTTGACTCAATTCAATATCCTATGCAACATTTCGTCTCAATCGGACAAATAATGGGAGTTTAGGGCACCATTTACCTAAAATCGGAGTATATCTGAACTGATTTCGACGAAACTTTGCATACATCATTACAGACACAGTACAGTATGGTATTCCAAGTTTAGTCTTAATCGGACAAACTTTGGGAGTTTAGTGCACCATTTACATAAAATCCGATGGACACATGTATAGGAGCTATATCTAAATCTGAACCGATTTCAACGAAACTTAACACTTGTAATTGTAGAAATAATTCTGTACGTTAAGCAAAATGTCGTCTCAATCGAATATATATTGGGAGTTTGTTGCACCATTCACATAAATCGGACGAAAATGTATATGGGAGCTACATCTAAATCTGAACCAATTTATCCAAAACTTATGGGAGTTATAACTAAGTCTGAA
Organism: Musca vetustissima; assembly: GCF_032173495.1. Lineage (NCBI taxonomy): Eukaryota > Metazoa > Arthropoda > Insecta > Diptera > Muscidae > Musca > Musca vetustissima. The sequence continues at coordinate 45,633 of NW_026888142.1, read as the reverse complement.
CCGATTTTTCGGGTTCGTCCTTGGGCCAAATAAGTAGGCTGTGCTAAATTTCATCTCTTTCGGATAATAAATGCGATCTGTACTTTGGTTTCAATTTAACATGGACAGATAGGACTGCTATATGATATGCAAATTCACAAAGGAAACCACCTGTTACAAAAAAGAAATCCATTATTTTTTTGTGTATATGGTTTAAAACAGTTATGGTAGATTTTTAGCTCCTGGACGATGTTAGGACTGCTAATATATCGGTCAGCTTCGATTATTTCTCCGATTTTATCGAGATTTACGACGACCGGCCTACCTGTGCGTGGTGCATCTTTGACATCAAAAATTCCTGAATGGAATCTACAAAACCAAAATTAACTTCGATCATTTCTCCTATTTTATCGACATTTTCGGAGACCGGCCTACCTGTGCGGGGTGCATCTTTGACATCAAAAATTCCTGAATGGAATCTACGAAACCAAAATTGCTACAGTATGGGAACCATAAACACCATTCACAATTTTAGCCGCTTGGCTTGCATTTTCGTCTTTGTCAAAGATAAACTGTAAAATGTACCGAATTTTCCCTTTGTTCATTTCCATTTTAACACCATGTAACTCACAACTGAATGCACCAAACAAAAAATCGCAAAATATTTTTTTACTGTGAAATGTCAATGAGCATAAATCTGAAATTGTTTCATCGATCGTTTTGATGCGTTATTTTGGTACTTGCCAAAGTTTGGCCGGTAAAGATATTTGCCGGTGAAACAGGCGATTTGCTGACAAATGCTTATTTCAGAAACAAATTTCGTTGAATGTTTCGTTAATTGCTGTTAAGTCCATACATAAGTCTATGATTTGACACCTACGACAATCTAATTAAAGACTTTTTGTAAAAGGTTCTGGTAAAACGATTATTTGTCTGAAAAATGCTTATTTTTTCAGGAACATTTTCTTCAATTTACTCACTGTCGTATTTGGGGTTCTGAGAATCCACATGTAATTAAAAAGAGGCCATTACGTCTAATTGCTTTTTGTTAAATCCATACATTATGGTCATATGATAACCGCCTTTTTGTCTGAATATTGCCACATTCACTTCCTGGCCGAGCAATTTCTTTTGAAACCACGAAATCCGATCTACAGTGTATATATAAACATTAGTTAAAACAGTGCCTACTCTCTCGGCGACTGTTTGATTTAGATTCATACGTGTTATCTATTCTATACCCAAAAGTAATGGATTTCCATTCCATTGCATTTTATAGTATTATTTCCCTATGCCTTTTTGGCAGACTTTAATTACAGATTCCGATAGATTGAAATCTTAAAACACATTCACATCGACACTGTAACTAGTAAGTCTTCATTATTCCATTAACACAACATTCCATTAATACGAATACCTGTAAATAAGCATTAACGTTATATTATATTCTGGTGGTAATCCAATATTGGAATGCCATAAAAATGAAGCTACTCAGTTACGCCAATGTAACTGTACCCCGACGAATGTTCGTCTTTATTTCTGTTGCTGGTATGTATTGCTCGTATATGCTGCCAGTCCATGTAAGAAGACATCGTCGAATGCTCCAAAAACACGTTTTCGTACACGTTTTTATTGTTATTCAATTATTTATGAGATATCAAGCCAAGGGAGCTAAGAACAGCAACAACAACAATGGCAATGAAATTTTAAAAAACTTCGACGACCTTGAGACAGACTACCAGAAAACATTTGAGCTGGCGACATTACCGTAAAGGATGTTTATTTTAATACAACATTTAACAGTTCACAATATGTACACCCATATTAATGGGTTTGATTATTTTACACAGTGCAACATAAAAATTTGGGAGTACATTTTAACATTCCTTGGGGTGTAAATTAAGATGGCTGAAAAATGACAGAATCACGAAATTATTAATAATTTAATTATTAAATATGGAACGGACAGTCGACACCATCCCCAGAGATGCACTAACATATAAACAGAATGGGTTATAAAAGGGAGATCAATGGATTGGATACTTATACGTCTTGTCACTGTGTTAGTCATGTGCTAGGGAATATATCACACGTCATAACTATTTGGGATCAGTAGAACGGACGACACCGCAAGGAGGGATTCTATCACTAATCCTGAGGGTTAGCACTTAAATAGTCTTCTAAAAAATCAACCATAGTGGAGGGTATAAAAATTATATAAATCATAAAAATAAGACCCTGTAAGAGGTATATATTCTATTGTAATCACTCTAGCCTCGTAACGGGTTGTGATCGCCAACGTCTTTTGTTTGCAGGCCAGTTAAAATCGAAGATGCACTATATTAGTCCACGATGAGGCATTGCTATAATTTGGCACATTGCGTCCTTACTGAATACCAAATCACTCCACTAAAAATTATTATTATCGGTCCATTTTTTGGGTAACCACCATATAACCGAAACGGTTGTAATTTGGTATAACCATTTGCTATGAAATCGCTCTACTGAAAATTCTCAATATCGGACAACTTTTTGGGGTAGCCCCCAAAATATCTTGATGATTTTGGACAAGTTTATGAAAAGAATTGGCTGTAATTTGGTATGTTGTGACCAAAAAAGTGGTAGGTTTTGTTAAAAAATGCTAGAAAGTGCAAAAAAAGTTAAAAATTGCTAAAAAATTATAGAAAGAACTTTGTCTTGAGATTGTATTTCTTAAAAATCATTTATACACAAATTGTGAAATGAGTGTATATTCACCTGATACTCCATTTATTCTTAATCAGAATAAATTTCTATGTCGATTTAGTCATGTCCGTCTGTCTGATTAAATATCGATACAGCTCGCAATATTGAACTCAGAGCTACTACACGTACATTGCTACTATTCCTACGTATATTCGATATTTTGAAACATTCGGCAAATCTGTCAACCTAATTTTCTGCAATTTGGTATTTTGGTGACTTTGGGTAAGTTTTTCAACCGAGGTGGCTTCAATTTTATATTTTGAATTCTCATTGGACGGAAAATCTGACTACCAAGAATTATTTATATTCAGGGTAGCCCCCAGAGAGCAGGCGCGTTTTTTAACGAATTGACTATAATGTGATACTTTTGATTCTAATGGGGTGTCAAACCACATTAGGCTGTCTTAACTTCACTACGTTGTGCTAAATTTTGTGTCAATTGACCTAACGTTGACCCTTTGGTGTACAATTTACTAAAAATCGGACGGAAATATATATGGAATCTAAATCTGAACCGATTTCACATTACTTATTTCAGTACGCTATGCCCAATTTCGTGCAAATCGAAAGAAATGTTGGGACTTTGGCGCACCATTTATAGTAAATCGGACAAAAAAAAAAATATATATATGGAAGCTATATAAATCTGAACCGATTTTCCCAATTTCAAGAGGGTATGTCCTTGGACAAAATTTCATCAAAATACAAGAAAGCATGGACAGACGGACATGCGTAAATCGACTTAAAATGTGCCTATCTCGTTTCCTTTTGCCTATTACAAACATATGCACAAAGACATAATATCCTGTACCACGTGTGGTAAAGAGTATAAAAAGGTAGACCTCTTTTGTTCTCGTATAAACGTATTTCATATGGGGGATATTCTGCCAAAAATTGTTGGTTTATATACTACAAAGTATGGAATTCTAAGACGATTTAGCCATTTTCCTCCGCCTGCAATTTTCGGCATTTTCTACCAGAAGTAATTAAAATTAATCCTTCGTTACCTCTAAATAACAGTATTTTGAGGATTTATTACATATGATCCCCCGTACCATGCGTTATCAATATTGGTCCACGTTTTGGAGTTTTGAGGTGTTAGAAAAAGTCCCCATTAAAACTAGCTGAAATTTATATTTCAACCAAGATTTTTCTACATTATTTTATGACACGAAGTGTGGAATTTGTGATTAAGTGATCCCTAGCTATTAAGTTTTTCCCACTGAATAAACCTATTTTTATATTCGAAATCCGTTACATGATATAATCACAAAATAATATTCGAACACCTCGTATGTTATTTTTAGATCAATATATCACCAAAGCCATTTATCCTTCAGACTTATTTTGTGATGACATTGGTAGAACACTGCAGAGAACAATGACCGGATAGCATGCAACATATTTTGAACTGTCAAGTGAAACGACTGTTGCAAGTCTCCTCCTCCTCCTCCTTATAGGGAATACTTACATAAGCCAGCAAACTAAAGATGATCTAAAAAAAGAAAACAGTTAACAGTTAAATGGCAAAACGATATGGCTATTTATGGATGTCGTCTTGTCCTGAATGACCAGTTTTGCCTTAAATTCGTACGTACTTTAGTTGAGGGGGACAACACACACCTGCATACACTTTAGGTGACTTTTCAATTGATAACGGCAGCCAGAGATCAAGGTCGATCATTTAGAATCTGGTTGGCTGTAATGAGAAGGGTTCTGCTTCGCCCTTTGTTACTGTTACTTGCAACTGGTATAACGGATGATTGAGAGGATTTCCTGCAAAGGATGCCACTATAAATAGTGTGAATCGTCGATGGGCTAATCACAGTTTTCGTTGGAACTTCTTACGAGGCATCAGTCAACCAATCGAGCGGACATTTGGATGAACGACGCAGTAGTTTAGAAGTTCTTCTTCGTGAAAATTAACAAAATAAAATAATCGGAGTTTCACATAAATTCATCGGCATCATCATCAACATGAGATTGTTTCTCTTAAGTCTATTGGCCGTGGGCAGTGTCCACTCAATGGCTGTTGGTTACCCTTACAAGTCGGCATTGGTGGGTTATGTTCCGGCTCGTGGCGAATTTCCCGTGCAAAGTTCTGTAGTACAGGGCTATGTACGTTATGTGGACAGCCATGGCGTTGAACGCTTAGTGCCCTACAGTTATCCTGAACCCCTTTACGGTGTCAGACAAATCAGCTATGTTGGTGGTGTTCCAGCCGTAAGTAATCCCATTCTTCAGGTGTATGTCCCCGATAAGTCTCGTCAGTTAGATAAAATACGCGAAGCACACTTTCACGTTTACTCGCTGCAACAGTACCAGGCACTGAAGCGTGAAATTGATGCTTTGCAAGCTGAAGGCTCAGAACCGCCAACCGATTTGTTGGACAAGTTTCAGCCTTTGGAAAAAATTGCATTGACCTCGGACTTTAGTTTAATAGCTTCACTGCCCGATGTGAAGCAAATCTATGACGAACATTTGAAACTATTTAATGATGCTCATATCAAAAATTTACAGGCCGAAGTGGTGCACAAGCCCGTTGGAGATGTGAAGACTTATGGCGTCCATCAAGCACCTTTGACGGTGCCAGTGCATGTTTCAGAGACTCCCGAACAGAGCCATGCTCGTGAAGAACATTTGCGTATTTACAATGAACAGATCAAACATTGGCAGGAACTGCAAGAACAACATGGCCGTCTAGTGTCGGAGGCGGTGCCCAAGGTGCACCATGAGCATGCCGCTGAGCAATCCGTCAAACAGGTGTCTAGTCATGAAGATGGTTTAAAAGAAATTGAGCGAGCCACTCAGGAGCATTTGCGTTTGTGGAATGAAGCCAAATTGAGAGCAGAGGAGGCAAGCAAACGCGACAAGTACTTCGAAAGCAAATCCCACGAATCGGTAGAAAAAAGTCATGATCATGTTCAGCGTTCGGGTCATGAGGTCAATGAAGTTGTAGACAAAGTACACAGCACCCAGGTTAACTCAGATCATGTCGCCAAATCTGCCGATCACGCCGAAGTGTTACAACCCAAATACACTAACGTCGAGGTACCACAATCTGTTTCCCAAAAACAACATGGCGTTGCTGATACACCCGAAGTTGTTAAAGCTCGCGAAGAACATTTACGTCTGGTTGAAGAAGCCAAGGCAAAGGTTGCAAGCGTAGAACAAAATGCCGATCATGAGCATTATGTCCAGGTTCCACAGGTGAAATCTGTTGTCCATGATGTTCATCCTGCTGTTACTGCCGATACTCCTGAAGTAGTTAAGGCACGTGAAGAACATCTACGTTTGGTACAGGAGGTACAGGCAAAGGTTCAATCCGCTGAACAACTGGGACGTACAGTGACTTATAGCATCGCTGAACATGCCCCCCAAGAAGTCAATGTCCATCCTCAGATTGAAGATACCCCCGAAGTGGTGAAAGCCCGCGAGGAACATTTGCGCTTAGTAAACGAGGCAAAACTGAAAGCCCAAGCAGTGGAACACCAACAAACCGATTCTGTCCACTCCGCACATCCCGAAGTAGTTCACCCCGAAGAAACACCCGAGGTCAGTCAAGCACGTGAACAACATTTGCGCATTTTCAACGAAGTTAAAGCCCACGTTGAGAAAGAACAGAAATCGAGAAGTGAACTTGGCCTTGAGACGCCAGAACAAATCCTTCCAAAAGAAGAAGACAAAATTCTCGAATTGGAACGTTTGCGTGAGGCGGAACGCTTGAAAGAGGAACAAAAACAATTGGAATTGGAACGTATGCGTGAGGCGGAACGTTTGGCCGAAGAACAACGACAAATGGAAGCGGAATTGTTGCGTTTGAAACAGGAGGAAGAAGAACGTTTGGCAATGGATTTGTTGGAACAGCAACGTCAGCATAAGGCCGAACAGGAGCAACTGAAACAATCGCTTATTGCTGAGGAATACAAGTCAGTTTCCACACCCGATACCCTTGTGGCTGTAGTGACGGAAAAGAAAGAAAACTACAATGAATATCCCCAGCTCAAAAGTGTTGTAGTTGACAGCCAAGTACAGCAATCCGTGCAACCCGTTCAGCCCCAGGTACTAGTGCAGACTGTTGTACCACAATACGGTGATAATCCATTCCTGAAGAATCTTGTAGTTGATCCAAATGACAAGCCACTTCTTCAAGTCCAACAGCCACTCCAAGTTCAAAATCCATTCCTGAAGAATCTTGTAGTTGATGCTCAAGCCAATCAGTTCGTTCAAGTACAACAGCCAGCACAGGTTCAACCCCAAGTAGAAACGGTTGTAGTGCAAACAGCTGAACCCGTTGCCCGCTACATTCAATCATCTCAACAATCTTTGGGTACCAAACATCAACACGTCAAAGACGATTCCATAAAAATCCCCTCTGCCGATCACGCCAGTTATCAACCGGCCGATACAGCCACCGCTCTTATTCATTGGGAAAAGGCACGACAGGAACATTTTCGTGCCCATGAACAGGCATTGGAACAATTGCGTTTGGCCAGAGAACAGACTTCACCACTAAAGGATTGTAACCACTGATTGTAAAGAAACGACCCCGCACCACCACCCACTACTACTTCATAAAGCATAAGTTTACTGATTTTTATAAAATATATATTTTCATTAATCTCGAAAATACGAAGGAGGTATTTTTTGTTAAATTTTACGAAACTTTTTAAATTTTAGATATTTAAATATAAGTCAATCAATATATAGGACAGAGAGAGAGAGAGAGAGAGAAGAGAGAATGAAATACGAACGAACTACGAAGAAAAATTGTAATGAATACTCATATGATATAAATGCATATTAGTTTCAAAAACTACAAAAAATTATAATTCATATTTGTTTTATTTTTGATTGCGATTGGTGGATAGATCAAGGTATGCGGGTGTATGCGTGGGAAATTCGAAAACAAAGAAGAGTTGCCGAATGATAACAACGCGAACTTTCACACTTCGGCCCTTACCAGAGTTTTGTGGGCGGCAAAAACATCGACTCAGCCATGCAGGCTTCACTTGGCATCTCCTGACTTCTTTTTATTTCCGCAGAAGATACCATTGAGGCATACGAAAACCATTTTTGGATATGCCTTAATCAGAGCGGGAAAAAGTGGACTTTTATTTCAACTTTAACTTTTTTGACTTCCATTTAAATAAATATTATATATGTAGACACATTTTTTCAAATCTTACATTGACCCGCAAACATAACATATTATCTCAAATATTCCCTTTCTCTTTTTCAACTGATATTCTAAAGACAGAACTAAAATAATTTTATTACAGAAATATTTCATGAAATTTGCATCATTCATTTTTGGCTGATATGGGGGTTGCGCGATTTCATTGTCGCCACTGGCAGTGCCTGGCAGACGTTAAGACTTATCGCAAATTTCCACATACATATGTAATTAGTTAAAAAAGTAGATTTGATATTCAGCGCCAGGGTCCTTCAATCTGCATGTCTGATTGACAAAGTGTCAATCAACTTGTTGATCATTCGCCATTTTTTTTGGCAGGGCATTTTAATAACACCACTGTGTCACGGGGGGATGTCAGGCAAAATGTTGAATATATGTCAAATGGAATGGATGTCACATTTGCATACCACTCGACAACATGGAAGTATTGATAAAATCGACTAGAAAATTTGCCAAAGATGAGACCATGAAATAAATGGTGCGATTCAGGGTCACGTGATCACGGAACATTGATCTATCGCTTCATGCTGATAATATGTTGACATGTTAATGTACATAAGTGAAAATATGTGTTGATTATATGTACATACCTATTGTGGTATATTGAAGTGGTTTGCTGTTTTAGTTTAATTTTCAAAGATTTTAGTTAAAAAAAATTTAATTTTTTTTATGAAAGCAAGAGAATATATTTTTGGAAAATGTATTAATTGTTGAAAAAATGTGTACGCTGAAGAATAATTTGAAAATAATAAAACATTTTAGATGGTATCCATTCAGACGTTCATCAATAGGCCACAAATATATATAGTGGTACTGGTAAAATATGGTTTTCAGATGAAAAATTGGCTTTAAGTTAAATCACCTCCAAAAATACAAATTTTGACAGTACGACGATTAAGGAATACAATATGAAAACAGAGAAGTATAGTCAAGCGGTGCCGACCATATGATACTCTACACAACTTCAGTGGCCCCAGTCCGACTACGCTGTTCTGATTTGATTACTTCAACTTTCTGGTTGGTAAAATTTGCAATGTTTACATTCTCTTCTGTGGTAATGATAACCGTTTAAAAGTTTTGCCTTTACTTGCTGTGTGTGAACCACCCTAATATATAATTGGATAACATTTAAAGATGCAAAATAATTTATAAAATTTGTCAACCTTGTATTTCAACAGAACATAAATATGTAAAATAGCACACGTTCTCCAATTCCAACAACAAGTCACTCATCAGTCTCGATTCAAGACTCTCGAATATTTCAAGTTGAATGTCAATATTGTGGAATGCATAAACTTTATGTAGGTCACGAGGAAGTGTATCGCTGATTAAATGAATTATTTCAAAATATTCTCGAATTTTTTACTCCCCATTATATTGTATGATTTGTAACTTCTCGAAATAATAATTGTAGACTCTAGGTAGGAACTTCAATATACCGAATATTAAAAAAAAAATATTGATAAATTCTGGAAATGATTAGAAAATTTGGTTAAAATCTATAAAATACCAATAATAGGGCGGCACATTTCTATCGGGGATATGTCGAAACATCTCTCCAATAATTCGTATTGCTAAATTACCGCAACTTTAGTGGAAAATTCGAAGAAAACCTTCAACATTTCGGGAATGGATGCTATGTCAATACAGGAGCCTATTTTAACCAGTAAGGGTACATGCAAAGATATGCTAATATATACAATATCCTGCAGATAGAACAGATATATCATCATTATAGGTCCTTCGAAATGGAATCGGGCGAAAATAAAAGTGTGATCTTCATAGATATTTGAACCTATTAAAACACCATTCTGAAATATGGTGTCAACGGGGGGAGACTTGGATTCTTTGGTGTATAAAACCGATCAACCGTGAAGCATTTACAAAAAATCAGACGAAAATTTATATAGGAAATATATCTAAATCTAAACCGATTTTTGCAACTTTAATTTCCAAATTTCGTGTAAACCGGAAAAAGATAGGCTCTTCGGTACACCATTTAATCTCAACCGATTTCAATAAACTTCGCATAACTCTGCAAAATGTTGTCTCAATCGGAAAAATATAGGGAGTTTGGTGCACCATTTACCGATTTGAACAAAACTTCACAGACATCAAACTTGACTCAATTAAGTACAAAATTGCAAAATCCTGTCTTAATCGAACAAATTTTGGGAGTATGATGCACCATTTACATAAAATCGGACCCTGTACCACAGTTTGGTGAAGTGTATAAACATTCAGTGGGAACATCTGGTTAATAAATAAAAATTACGAAAATGGGGCGGGACATTTATGTGAGCGCTTTATATGAACATAGAATAATATAGACAATATTCTGCAAACACGTATTTTGCCTTCCAATGTCCCGGTACCGTTATACGAGAGCTACACCAAAACGAAAACTGATATTGATAATTTTTGATAGTTAAATTGACAGCCCATAATAATCTGAAGAATTAAATAAAAGCTAATTGGGTTGAAAACAGTGTCAAAACCCCCAAAAGTACGGAATAATTGGGGTGCCATTATGTGGGGTCTACCCGGTATCTTAGTCCAATATTGCGAAGAAGAAAGGAAATGATCATCTAAAATATAAAATAACAGCCAATTTGGTTGAAACACGTGCCAAAACTCCCCGTAATATCGATATTTGGGATGTAGTGTTATATGAACCAATATTGATCATTTGTTGGAGGATGATTTACTATCCCGTGAGAACCCTAAATATTAAATTAAAGATGAATAGATTGGAAAACGTGTAAAAAAGGAAAATTTGGGGGCTAACCCGAAACATGAGAATTTATAATATCAAATTAGAACCAATTCATCTATAAACGTGATCAAAAACATTAAAATAAATAATGTGGGGTATACGGCTCTTTGGGGACCATCCTAAAAAGTGGGTCAATTTTGAAAGGTTTTTGTAGGAAGAATTTCTACCTGGAGAAAAATTTCTTGTCTGTTAGGTCGGACCCTAAACAATCCTCCTAACCTAGCCTCCACTATCCTGGTTCTTGTTAGGTGACCAATTTCTACGGAGAAAATTATCCATGATCTCCGAAATTTTGCATTTCGTTTTTACAAATTTAATTATCAACACAATACAAATTATACAGACGCTACTGAAAACTATTATTAAATAATATATATTCTGCACAACAACTTGCAGCGTATTGCAGACATATCATCATTGTCAAGCATACATATATAGAAAATTTACCTCCATTCAAGAAATTATTTATTTTGTTTTCTTGCTTATTTTAGAATTTGGCTCTTTAATTCAATTTTAAATATAAACGCTGAACAATGAATGACTCAGCATAGAGGGATAGTCCAAATAGCAGGTCTCTCAATTGTTTCCCTAATGAATCACCCGATACGATTATTGGGGAAGACGTTTATATACACACATTCTGGACTGGGGTGAGGGGATACTTTCACTAGACTGTCGTCTACGGGACAGACATGCTGATAATTCATTTTGTTTAACACGACACAAATCGGTCTGTTGATACGATTTTGAAATTGTTGTGCGAGAGTAGGGCGTTATTGTAGGCAGTCAGTCATTGTTGATAAGCTGGTGGCTATATGGGGGGTGTGACCACAAGTGGATGGATAGATAGCTGGCGGGCTGTCTTACTGGCGATACAATTCGTACAAATTAGCACAAAAATGTATGATGAAATATTTTATTAAATATGGGATAGGAAAAAAATAAACGATGCAGATAATAAGAATATGGCATGGAATAGTTTGTGTGGAATAAGAATAGGTGGGAAAGCTAAATTTTAATTGATTGGGATAGGTAGTTTCTGAAATAAAATTAACTCGTTTCAAAATCAGTTAATACCTTTCTCTATATATGTCTTAATATGAAGGCATAGGCTCGATTTTAGATTTGTTCAAATGAGGTGCTCTTTCATAGCATAGCCACCTTTGAAATTATTTTATCATCATTGGAAAGTTTCAACAGAATTGTCTAAAAAATTTGGGATGTCGAGTATACTCATGTTCTGAAATGTCCCCTATAAATCGTTACCTTTCGATTTTTAATTATTTTGGTCAAATTGACGATATGGTTTTATGTTTCGATATTTTTTCATTGGACTAACGCCTATATAAAGTGGGATGGGACCCAACAACATCTTTCAGAATGTTCCAATTAAGGTTCATGATTTTTACATCACTCCCACATAAAGGCCCGCTTAATTATTTTTTATACCCTTCACCACACTGTGGTACAGGGTATTATGTCTTTGTGGATATGTTTGTAACAGGCAAAAGGAAACGAGATAGACACATGGTTCCTTTTGAGAAAATGCAAAGAATCACTTTCTGAGTAGATTTATGCATGTCCGTCCGTCCGTTTGTAGATGTTAAATTGTAAACAATGTACAGGTCGCATTTATGATCCGATTTGTATGAAATTTAGCAAAAGTCACTTATTTGGCCCAAGGACGAACCCTATTGATATTGGGAAAAATCGGTTCAGATTCAGATATAGCTCCCATATATAGATTCGTCCGATTTAAGGTAAATGGTGCACTAAAGTCCCTATATAACATTCTATTTGCATGAAATTTGGCATAAGTTTCGTGAAAATAGGTTCAGATTTAGATATAGCTCCCATATATAGTTTTGTCCGATTTTATGAAAATGGTGCACCAAAGTCCCTATATACCATTTGATTTGAAATTTGGCACAGCGTACTGAATTAAGTCTGGAATGATGTGTGCTAAGTTTCGTGAAAATCGGTCCAGATTTAGATATAGCTCCCATATATATTTTCGTCCGATTTAATGTAAATTGTGCACTAAATTGGTTCAGATTTACATATAGCTCCTATATATACTTTCGTCCGATTTTAAGTAAATGTTGTACTAAAGACCCATAGCTAGTCCGATTGGCAAAACGTACTGAAATTAATATAAATTAATATGGGGTAAGTTTCCCTGAAATCGGTTCTGATTTAGATATAGCATAGCTTCCATATATAATTTTGACCTACTCATGTTGATTGTAAACCAACTAATCAATGGGTGCCTGATTGATATTACATTTTAAACAATGAAGCATACCAAATAGCGTTTGTCGGCCCCGTCCGACTTTTGAACTTTCCTTACTGGGTTTTAATTGTCTACTTGCAGACAATGTCACAGCCACAATATGAAGTACCCGATCATTTTTTAGGAAAAGTTTAATACACACCAATGGTGCAGGGTATAAAACGTTTAGCTAAGTCGGTTTATTTAATTCTTCACAAATGTACTGCCACTTTTTTAAAAATTGGAAAATCAAAGTCATGGCGTAAAACATAGAAAAATTTCAGTGACTCGATGATGAAACCAAAAATTTTAACAACATACAGAAAAAATAAAAATGATAAAAATTAGTACATAGCTTATTTTTTTGTTGCTATTGACTTATAGGACCTCTACCGATTTGTGGTATATTGAAAATGGTAAAATTTCCCCGCTTGTTTATTTTAAATTTACGCACTGAAAGCGAGTTGAAGCAGATCGCTTTAATACTTATGGAGGCATATTTTGGTGGCATACTTATTTTATGATAATATGATACGCATGATTATGAAGAGCTATCATAATACAAACATATATTCGACATAATATGCCAACATTCAGCAAATGTTTGACGGTCATAAAATTTGTACGCTTATTAATAAAGCAAGTTGGAATTGTTATGGAATTTTTAGCACATTTTTATCTTTATTTTTATCATTTCTTGTTTATATTATTACAATTAAGATGGTTTATTTTAGGCGCATAACAACAACACACTATTTCCAAAAGCTATTTGCTTTCATAAAAATTTTAGGTTTGTTTATTTTTATTTTTTTGAAACAAGAATCCCAAACCGTCAGTTCGCATTGGTTTTTTACAGCTCAATATATTTTTCTAATTGCAGTGAAATTTAACATTGCTCTTTTAAAGGGTGAACCTTATTGAAACTTATGCAATTTGGTGTAAATAAAGCTCCTTGATAAACGCCAACTTTTACAAAACGGGACAAATTGGTTAGGTTTAGAAGAAGTTGAAGGTTTATCTGCATAAACATGGTCTTTGGCGTATCCCAATAAAAATTCTAATGGTGTCAAATTTCATGATCTTGGTGATAACTCTGCAACGAAAAATTACGCGGTCATAAAGTCTCTTGCAACAAAACCATCTTCGCTCGAGTTGTGTGGCATGTGGTACCGTCTTGTTGAAATCAAATATTCTTCAATTGCATTAAAAAAAAAATCGGTTATTACATGACCACAGCGTTCCGAATTGATAGTGACATTCGCTTCAGGTAAGGTCCAGTAAATTTTCAATTACTTGAGGATTTTCAGAAGCCCAAATACGACAATTTTGTTTATTTACATACCCACCGAGTGTGAAAAAGTCGGTTATTCGATAAGTCGAAAGTAGATTTACTTATCCCTAATACTAATACAAAGTGATGTTCGTATAAAATGAATATCTAGCAGGGAGTGCAAAAATTCGCTCGCGAATAAATTAAAATACATTCTTTTCGTTTTGTGCTCATTTTACGAATGCATTTATGGCGATAAATTCTTTAAACGAGCATTCGCCAAAGAATGTTCGCACACACATAACAAACGAGAGAAATTCTTTCTGACATCCTCTCACAAATGAAAACAAACATTCCCGAATTCTCGCGAATGCTCAAAACATCATCAACAATAACAACAATCGTTCGTGCACTCAATAGTTGTTGTTTTTCCTTTGACTAAGAAGTCGACTTTCTGATCTTTCAATTTTGTCAAACCTGTTCAAAATCGATTTTCGACTTTTACCAACTAAAGCAAAATCGACTAAAAATTTAATTTTTTATAAGAATTGTTGCCAAGAGATGAAAAAAAGTTCTTGAATGTGTAATTTTAGGATAATTTCGACTTTGTGATAATAAACCAAGAATTTATGAAGAGAATCGAAAGTCGATCTTGAAAAGTCGACTTTGCGATTTTGTCAAAGGTCAAAAGTCGACTTCGCAACCTGATACCTAGTCGAGTGCAAAATCGACTTTTAGACTTTTGGATTTTTGTCTTTTCAATTTTTGATTTTGTCAATTATGTTCAAAATAGGTTTTCGATTTTATCGACTAATGCTAAATCGACTAAAAATTTTATATAAAAGTGGACTGTGATTTCCCCAGAGATCAAAAGTCGATTTCGACTTTTAGACTTTTCAATACATAAAGTCGATTGGATTAGATCGAATTCCTGTCCCATATTTTTGAAACCACGAAATGAACAACCCTTTAGCACTATTTGGTTCTTTTGGTTAACCCACCTTTACATACCAAAAATGATACCCATACCAAAAATTTAGATTTCAACCCATAGCCTTTGTACTAAATTTAGTACACCAGCCTACCAGTAACGGTAATAATGTTCTATTACAAAATTTGAATACACTTAGTGCAAAATTCCTAAACCATTTTTATACCACATGCCTATGTACCATTTCTCATTCCGAATTTCTAGTTTTTGGCTTTAGTACCAAAATGTACGAAATTGAACATTTATAGAACAAATCTGCGAAACTCATATCTCAACTGAAATCCTGTTTTTGTGCCATACAATACTAAAATATCAACTGTTCTCATTAAATGAGTCGCTTAGTGCAAATAGATTAACCCCATTCTTTCCAAAAAATTAAATATTAAAGTATCCACGTTATTGGCATAGTCAAAACATTTTAGACTTAAAATAAGTTTTTGGAATAATAAACATTATCTCCAATACGCATTCTACATTATATACTTGAATTCATATTATATTATCACACCAAATTTAAAAACAACAACATCATCGGGTTTCCTTTTATGGAGTTTATCGATGTGTGCACTGAGCATGTAACATTTGTTTGTAAACAAGTGGGATAGTGTGTATGTAAACAAATATCAGCTGACAGTGATTTGAAATGATCTCAAAGCCGGTGTAAATAACATTAATTTATTTTCAGGATTTCGTAAATCCACATCATATAAAGTGTGTATGTAAATGCGCTATACGTTTAGTGAAATTATACTAGATTTAAAACGGTACGTACACTTCAGCACCATTTAAAACAATTGCATGCCAAATTTTACGATTTTTCCTCTTTTTGCATACAGTACCAATTGTACTCAATTCCTTTACCCAATACCAATCGCTCTTAATTAAGTAACATAACCTCCAACTATCTATAAACTACCAAATTTTGATCCGCTTACCAAATATAAAGAACTCTATTCGTTCACCTAAAAGCAGTGAGATAAAGTGTTGTACAATTTAATACTATTGGTACATTTTTAGTACACATTTCCAAAGCAAAGTGACTCTGCACATTTGGTACAATTTTTAGTACTCATCGTATGCTTTTGTACTATTGCAATTTCTAAAAAAATATGTTTCTACACTGCCATTATAACAGCTGTCTATATACAAAAATCGCGCCTTGTCTAGCTCTTCCGGATCGTTCTATACCAATTTTAAGTACGATGTTGCAAAAACTTTTTGTGTGGCATTTCGTTTATTGCGGACGAGACGAATGATAAATATGGATATCTTATTTTTTCGACCGTCAAATACAATGGTACATTTCCTACCATTCTGGTAAAAACTTTACAAACATTTTTTTATACAGTCAACGCTCGGTATAACGAATACTTATTTTACCGAATTCGGGATATATAAAATGTGCAAATTAGTCGACTATATACACTGACTACCGCATATAATAAACAATTTTCGCTGTAACAAATGGACTTGACAATACAACATTCGTTATACCGGGCGTTGTCTGCATTGGTCATAGATAAAGCTGGACCCTAAATCTTAATGTCTCCGAATGTCTCAATTTATGAACAAATCCCAAGTTTAGCGATACTTAAAATATTAAATTAAAGTTGTTTGGACTGTCTAAATAATGAAATTAATTGCCGATCTGTATAAACAATTCTATGCAATTTAACTTTGCCTAAATTAGTATTAGTAAAAATTCAGAAATTATCAAATCGGCACGTTTCTTCTATTTATATTTCAGCTATTGAATAATATATTTCTCAAGGTAATTTTGGCAAATGAAATATTCGCAAAATTTTCTTGGAAAAACTAAACATAACAAACCATATCAATCACCACCTCAGCTCGCACTCGAACGCCATACACTATCATTTGTTGGGATCTATCTGGAAGTGTGAAAGCTAAACAATTTCTTTATTGTGCAACATTGGCCCGCATCGAAGTGGCTGCTTAGAAACAAAGACTCGCGAATATTTTGACATTAGAATATTTGTAGTTCAGCAACGTTGCCAAGTGGAAATTAATAACCATGTTGAGAAGAATACCGTTAGACAGGTAACCTGTTACAGATAACGAACGAACAAACGAATGAATGAATGGTAATGGCCAATGGTAACGAGTTTTCCATGCGATGTTCACCTTCAAAGGTACACACGTACAAACCACACGTATGCCACAGTCATAGGCATTCAATTAACATATATGTGAAGTGATAGTGAAACGACAAGTGTTGAAAACTTTCCGTTTGTAGTAGAGGACGACATGTCCATGCCCTATAACTAAAAAAAGTTAATAGTTAAGGTTCACAAATGACATTATTAAGGCGTGTTCAAAATGTGTAATGGGAGTCAATAGACCTAAAGCCAAAGCATGATCAAATTCCAAGTCATAAGTTGACATTTTACTTATATAATCAGATTTATCAGAAATAATTTTTCTAATTTTTAGTAGACCCATCTAAAAAAGTTATATTCTTTCTTTTGAGGTATGGTATACTAATACTAATAAAATAGGAGATTTTAGTTTACTACCTGCTGTAGAGTACAACGAATTAATCAACTATGAATAACAAATCATAATTGGCGTAGAACCGATATGAACGCATAGAGTATATAAATCCGTACTGTTTTATTTTCTTTTGTTGTTGTTGCTCTTATCTCAAGACTATTAAGATATTCATACGTAACGCAGTTAGTTAACCCAATCAGTCAGCACCAATCTAAAATAAACGAAAGCAATTTAAACAAAAAAAAAATCGCGCAGTTGTTACGCATTTCTTTGGGGCAGAACGGGCATTGGGAATCTTGTGACGACACACATGATTTGTAGATATCGCAGACATACTTTTTTTTTGTTTCTTGTGTCTTTTGTGAATATATTTAGCCCACATGTTTTAGATACTCTACAATTGGCAATGCTGGAATCTGAATGGAAGTAAGGACGTTTAATACTTAAAATAGTTAGTTCTGTGAAATATATTTAAAAAAACTCGAACGAACTTAACACGGTTCTTATGAAATCGGAATAAATTAAAAAAAATGACACTCTTCATCCTAGACAAAATTCGGCAGCAGCACTATGGGTCAGGAATACAATTTTTTTTTGGTAAAAAGTCCATTTCGTAATATATTTGAGATCTGGGGAATTTGAGCTTTACACCAAATCTAACATTGACATAAGTCAAAATATTTACACGAAATTACGGCCAATTAAACAGAAGTGAGTATAATGGTAATCAAAATTATCAGCAATTTGATGATCATAATAAAAAATTTCGCATATAAAAAAATGTGAGTTTCATTACCTAGTGTCAGATGATATTGTAATGATTTTAGCAGCAATCGACTCCATGATGTGTTCTCGCCATTTGGATTCATTATATTTGATTTTCGAATAAAAGCGTGTTGGTGCGCACCCATTGCTCTAATTTTGGCTAAAAATATAATATCTGACCTATAGTAAGCAGGTGCAAAATGTGTAATTATAACGTGATACAACTTGACACATTTCTAACAACAGGACATACACTGAAGTCAGTCAAGACCTGTTCTGCGCTCTAAAAACGGAATAAAAATTGACAATTTGAGGTTAGTCTTCATATACTTCTAGAAATTCTGTGTTCTTTATGAAGAAGATCAGAATAAAATTTTATATCGATTTAGCCTATTCCGTCTGTTCAAATCAATATAGAGAAATATTTAAGATAGAGGTTTGAAACTTTGCACATACATTGCTATTACTCCTAGGATATTTAGTATTGAAAATGGGATATTTCGGTCCACTTTTAGTGTAGCCCTCACATACTTTCGGCATTTTGAACTTTTAGACACGTTTTCAACTGAATTTATTTTAATTTAATATGAGAAATTTATCATTGAATAGAAAATATTCCTACCAAAAACTGTTGGTAGTATATTGGTAGGATAGCCGACACTTGGGCACGTGGGCAAATTGGATGTAATTTCATATTTTGGATTCCCATTGAGTAGAAAATTGTCACAAGTTTCCGGGTACCCCCAATTATTTGGTATTTTAGTGACTTTGAATACGTTTTTCAACTGAATTGGATCTAATTTGATTTTTCAGATTCTCATGGGGTTCAAATCCCAATTCTGTTTACGTAGTTCCCATATAACGGTACCGAACCTTTTCCTATATTTTAAAGGCTTTAGCCTCATTTTCCGATCGAAGTGGCAGTTATTTTGTATAAATTGTTATTGAAGGCTGGCATATATACACGCATGATCATAATAATAGGAACACTTTAGTGAAATAAATGCGTTCCTATGATATATAGTGGTAAAAAATAAGTCAAATTTTATTTATTGTGATCACATCAATACCAAAAAAAAATAACATTTAACATAATTATTAAGTAAACAAGAATTATTCAGGAACATAATTAGAATAAGGCAATCAAAATAATACATAATACAATACAGGTACATTTCAATAATACGTTAATATTTCACTTATATAACGTGTTCTGTCTTAAACTTGTTTGAACATTTAAAATGGGCTAGTAGCTAGTATAACAGCCTCTATTTTGAACTACATACTTTGTTCATCCGGTTGGGCATACTGGAGATAAGATTCTTGCTTGTTTCTGGTGTAATTTGGTTTTCTCCCATAAATCATTTTTATTTCTGAAAACTTCTCTTGATATTTTTTTAAGTTCACCCCATAGATTTTCTATTGGATTTAAGTCGAGAGATTGGCTGGGCCAGCTTAAAAGATTAACATTATTCTCTCTAAACCAATTTTTGACCAATGCTGATGTATGCTTTGGGTCATTATCTTGTTTAAAAATCAAAAACAATGACATTTCTTCGCTTGCATATGGAAAAATAACGTCTTGAAAAATATCTCTGTATGGGGAAGCACCCCATTCCATGAGAAGCATCCCCAAGCCGTAATATTTCCGCCATCATGTTTCAAAGTTTTTTTTTTAGTGAATCGAACGTGAAATTATTTACGTTTAGGACGTCTGTTATAGAAATTTTGGGAGTAATAGACAATTTATTATTTTAAAACTTGGTGTACCTATTATTATGATCATTATTATGAAATTATGCAATATACATATGTGTATTCAATGTATATTATATGTAGCACTGGATTCCGAATATCGAACTGGTTTTGTATATTCCAGTACTGGGTTTTCTTTAGCTGTTTGTCATCGGGTCGTTGTAATTTGCCTTAATACCACACTCTCATCTAGATGTGATTTGTCACATTAGAAAAATAAAAGATTATATCCTTTCATGGAAGGGATATCCAGACATGATATATAATATATTAGGTGTTCGAGACTTGGAGGCATAATCAAAAAAGTGTTTTTCAAAAAAATCTGTAAATTGAATACAGTAATGAATCATGCATATGATCGGGGGAACCAAATACAAAAATAGAATGAAAATATAATTTGTTTTCATTACAGTCAACTGATCCCATTTATGGTCCAAGCTTACAACGTCTATATTACAAAATTAGAATATTATATAATAATATGATATTTAACAATAATATATAGTTCCCGTTATAAATATATATTTGT
Organism: Musca vetustissima; assembly: GCF_032173495.1. Classification (NCBI taxonomy): domain Eukaryota; kingdom Metazoa; phylum Arthropoda; class Insecta; order Diptera; family Muscidae; genus Musca; species Musca vetustissima. Next base: position 24,840 of record NW_026888142.1, on the reverse strand, counting down.
CCCGTTATCTATTTGCAATTTCAGCTCCAATCGATCGTCTAGTCCCCATTACAAATATTCTTTTTTGTACGCCCTCTTTTATAATATTTAAGACGTAAGCAGGCAACTGCTGTCATCATCATCATCATCGTCATCAGTCATTCAATATTGACGCAACAAATCTGTTTCGTGATTTTGGAATAAAATTTTAACATTTTCAAATTAATGTATGTGGGTCTATTCTAGAATAGCTTTGCTATTTTAATCTCAATGTGGCTGTTAATATATTTTTTTCTTGTATCAGCAAATGTGCTGACCTACCTCACGTTTTTCAAGTAGCAAAACCACAAGTTATTCAATTCTACCCAGCAGACTTTGCCGGTTAGCGAGCGTTGTTTTGATGATAACAATGTTGCTGTTGTTTTCTTTTTTTCACTCGAAACATTTTTTCAAGTGTTAATGGTTGGACTATCATAAATTTTGATGAATTGATTTTGATTACAGCGAAAAGTGTTTCCACATAAAATGTATTTTGGGGTGAATAATTGTTTCCATCGTCTAAATTTACTTTTGTGATGAATTATTTCCTTGATTTGTTATTAATCGGTTTGGAATTTTATTGATGGATTAATTGCAAGTAAATAATTGGTAATCATTAGAAAGTCATTGCAATGATATTTCAAAATTGTATTTAGAAATATTTCAAAAAAAGGTTTTCTTGTCTGAAAATGTTTGCTGGGCACGCATTTGGAGGTTAAATGACAACTGCGTGGTGTGATTATCATTTGCATTGTTGTTGCTGTTGTTGTCTAGTGAAAGTTTCTATTTCATTCTGGACAATTGGTATTTCATAATTTCCAACGTGTTTGGAATTTATTGAGAAAAGAAAAATAAGTACAGTTGAAGATTGAAAAGAAAAAAATCCAAAACAAATAAAAATCTGAGAATAAGTTCTCATAAATACAATACCAGCAACATCAGACTGTCACTATATATAATCGTTCTATAATGACTATAAGTTTTTTTTTAACTGCAATAAACGTGCCACATTTATTACTAACGAATATGGATTGTCATTGAGATAAAAAAATTTTGATTGGATATTTTATTCGTGATTGTTTCAGTGTCAGAAATGCCGAGTAAGTTAAATAAACCAATAATACCATTATTTTGTATAAAAAATAAGCGAAAGTAAAAAATTGCATAGTTGCTACGCCAAAACCTGGCCCAAATTAATTTATTCATTACGAACCTGAAATTTTAAATTAATAATTTTTTGTATGAATATTTTTCTTAGCAAAAGTGAATCCACACTAAAATCTTTTCCTGGTTTATAGAATTTTTCTAAGAAGCATGATTAGGGATTTAGTGATGTGGGTCTGTTTAAATCGCAATAAAGATTGCAATATTTAAAATGGAGACGTCCCGTAATTTAGTATTCCGAACTCTTGAAGGTATATATTTTGACGAGGTCCTGTTATAGAGCTTCCACCATGTATTTGGTATTAAGACACTCCTGATTGTATCATGGTTTTCATGATGGTGGTCTTTGGTATCCAAGCGGGCAATTATTTGTCATTATATCGGGACAAGGAGTGATTTCGTCAAGCAAATTGGTAAGTTGAGCGGAGTAGATATTTGCTCCTCGATCGAACGTCTTAAACATTTGATGGGTGCTCTCCATCTATCACAACATAATCAATTTGATTTCTCGTTGTTTGATCGGGAGAAATCCAGGTGGCCTTGTGTATATCAAGATGCTTGAATCTGGTGCTGCTAAATACCATGTTTTTTGTTGCCGCGAAGTCAATCAACCGCATTCCGTTGTCGTATGTTTCTTCGTGTAGGCTGAATTTTGTTGTTGGGCTGTTCATCTATGTCTTCCGTTGTAGCATGGGCCCAAATAAGACTGATCGCTTTTATATGGATTATAGCAATTCGCTCATCTACTGGAATGAATCTCGAGACGGGGTCTTTTATTCTCCTGTTAACCATAAATCCAAATTCATGTCTTGTTTCATGGCAGATATAATACAGTGGGTAATCATCTGATTTACTTACGCCTGTCCTTTTTCGTCGCATTTTCTGCAATAATATCGGTTTTGTACCTCTTGAAAACTGCGCCTGTTCTGTTCAACATGCGTTTCCATATTAAGTGGGGTTTTCCGAGAGTGGGCAACTAACCCTACGCCTAAACCCGCTTTTTTATAGTTCATATGGGTGAACTCGCGGCACATATCTGCTCACTATTTCCACAATTGAGATGAAAGAGGGACAAAGATAAGCCGTGTTAAAGCAAATCAGAGCCGTTGCTTGATATCGAAGACTTCAGATAAACAAATTTTAGTGTACCACTAAAAATTTAACGTCCTTTGTTGTTTCTTCCATGAACAACTTTCGTTGGATGTGGCTCGTCTTCGAAGATTCACACGTTTCACTGTGACGATGTTAAAAAGCGCTGCGATCGCCTTTAAAAAAAAATGTAGCTATTGTGAAATTGTACGGTGCTGTAGCATAATAAATATGCGGATACTTAGCACCATGTTACTGCCAATACTTAGTTACAAATACAATGCAATCACTGCAAATTAAGTCGTTTTAAATATGCAAAAATCTTATGATAATTTTACAATTATCCTTAAATGGGATTTAAATTGCCTTTTTTTTGCAAATCCATACCAACAACAATAACCCCTTATAACAAACGTATATTGCAATCAATCGTCATTTATATTCAGTATTTCCCAATATACATATCATCATTGAACACAATTTTAAAATACTCAATCGCATCGCAATGTATTACAATCATCCACTGTTTAGTTTCAATATAAAAATGTGGAAATTATTGGGTTTCATCGAATTTGAAAGAATCGATCGGGCTATCGTAATACTCATCTTTCCATGTTTCATTAATACTTGCCAATTTATGAATATCGCTTACAATTTGCATGATATGAGCGTTATTGCCATTGGTCTATTTATGACGGCTATTTTGTTTAATGCTTTGGTGCGGATACTGACCGTAATGAAAAATCAATCGAAATTTATAGAATTTTTTGAAATGATTGAAAATTGGTATCACGAAATCGAGGTAATAAAAGAGAGAGAGAGATGTGTGTGTGATATGGAGTTTTATAAACTAAATTGTTTTTGTTTATTTTTAAAATGTTGTTAGATGGGATCGGATGCGGGAGCATGGAATTTATTAAAGCATGTACCACGACGTACACGTTTGATTTCTATTGTAAGCTTTTCATTTGCCGCTGGTGCAGCTGGGGCTTCAGCAATGATTCCACTATTTTTGGAGGAGCGATGTAAGTATATTACTTTTGAGCTTGTTCGTAGAAGAGATGGTTGTGTCCTTGTTCGTGTAGCGCCAGGACTTATTTTGGAGGAGATTTTACGACTTCTTTAAAGAAGACCCTTAGAGTTTCATTATAGAATATCATTAGATCTAATTTATAGAAAAATTGTATGTGTTATTTATAGAAGGTTTGTTGTCTTTTTATACCAAATCATTATGTTCGATGTATAGAAAATCTTTACTTGATTTCATTTTTATTCTTATAAAATCAGGTTTGCCCTACGATATATACGTACCAAAGTGCGATCACCTTAAGAGCCCTGTCTACGAAATACTCTACTTTATGGAGAGTTGCATCTCGATGCCCTTCTGTTTGCTGACCTATGTTCCGTTTACAAATCTATTCATTACATGGCTTACATTCGGCATACGTTTACTGCAGATTTTGCGTCACAAATTGGAATCGTTGCCCCATGAAAATGACGAGGAAATGTTGAAACAGTTAAAGGAATTAATACGATTTCATCATCGGATAATGGAGTATGTTGTAAATGATAAAAATAATTTTTTTTTGTTTTTTAATTCTATTCTGTTGTAATATTTTCCCAGTTTTGGCAAAACACTGGAAAGTTTGGTCTCATTTGTGTGTCTTGTCGAATTGGTATTATTCACGTTAATGTTGTGTGTTCTTTTGGCCAGTTTCCTATTGGTAAATGCAATAATGAGTCACACATCGATGAATCATCTATCAGTCACAAAGTGGTCGTTTTAATGCGTTTTCATATTTTGCAGATGGACAACGTAATGTTGAAAATGGCAATATGCATTTATATTTTTTGCATTCTCTATGCACTTTTCATTCCCTATTGGCATGCCAATGAGTTTTCGTGGGAGGTAAGTGAAACTATTTGTAAAGGTATTTGTATCCGAACATGTTGGCCTATACATGTTTGAAAAGATAACCCAAAGATGTCACAAAATTGTTTTATTGTTCTGTCGTTAATTTGATTTTAGAGCACAAAAATTGCCGATGCTGCTTACAACATTAACTGGACTAGATCGAACACCAAGATACGAAAATGTATTGCCATATTAATGTTGCGTAGTCAGACTCCTATAAAGGTAAATTATTATAGAATGGTATGCCCATATTAATTTGTACTGATATCTGGTTTTAGATAAAAGCTGGTGGAATATTTCCGATGACTCTCGAAGCATTTCAAGCCCTATTGAATACGACATATACCTATTTTACCATGTTCAAGGGAATGATGGGGAAGGAACATCCAATGCTCAATAAGTAGTAGTAGTGGCCAGGTTTATACACATACCAGTTTATTTTTTGTAGTAAATGTTTAGTTGCACTGTTATTAGATACAAAAGTGAAATATGTATTAATTAATAAATAGAGGGATAACATTGATTTAAGTTGGATCATCACATATTTGACTTAATTCGTGTGACAATTTTTGACCCTACTACTTAGGAAAACTATCTTACTGACTTTGTTTTAAAGTTGGTATAAAAAGCGTCCGCGTAATTATCTTCCCAGCGGCAGAAAAATCATTCAAATGGAACAGATGTTATTATGGATCAACGTCGTTGCATATGTATGTAAACCCTATGATACAATTTTTTCCTCTCTTTCCACCACTCAAAGGGATTTATTTTACGGTCAATGTACTCTTCGTTGAGATATTTGTTTTATTCTCTTATAGTCGCGGCCGTATTGTTTAGATGTCTTGCTGAAGTCGTCGTCGAATAATTTCCAAAAATCCAGTTCAGATATATCAGGTGATTTTACCCTGACTTGAAAGTTTTATGCTGTATATCCTATCCCTTAAATGTTTTACTTCATTTTCATAATTCATGTTGTTTTTACATGATTTTCGTTTGAAGCGTGAATCAAGCATATCACTCTTAGCATAAAATTATTTTCTTCATATTCCCCAAACCGTCCTTCAAACAATGCAACAATGCTGATATTTTTGTTATCAGTGGAGCACCTATCAGCAATAGTCTTTTACAAAATATTTGAAAAGTAAAAATGCCTTAAGGATAGGTAAAATTTCCTCGATTGTATCCGGTTCTGTGTCGGTAGGCTTTTTCCACGCATTTGGGTTCTTGTGGTAGAACGTAACAACTCAGCGCACTGTGACCAATATATATAATTTATATTTGTTAGGGTATTTTCAACAATTAAATTTAAGGCAGAAACGGCGGAGCGAAATCAACTAGGTGACCGAAAGATCCGGACCTAGTTCCGATCGTTCATGGTTCGTAATAGTTCCTTTGAACTAGTTCGGTCAGGAACGACACAACTTTAGTCCTGTTCCAATTCAGAAAATACTGTTTCAATTGTGTGTTTTGTACAGTAGAGATCGGATATAAGAAACTCAAAAATAGCTCGGTGTTTTTACTATTATTTCTTATTTGCGATTTTTTCTTATATGAAATGTGGTTGTATCCGATATCTACTGTTTTTTCCATTCAATACCACCACAGTGCTCTATATGCGCATTTTGCGACACGTTATGTATCCATGACAAATTATGTCCCTACAGCTTCTTTTAAAAAATTATTTTAATTACCTAAATATTCCACACCAAATTTGTTAATAATTAGTTATTTTTTATAAGAATACATCTCAGTGTTATGGATTGCTAATTAATATAAATAAATTTTAATAATTTAATTACGACGCTTTATGGAAAGACATCAACATCATACGTCAAACTCATTCCTTATTAGGAAAATTCCTTTGATCGCAAAAAATACGCAACAAATACAAAAGAAGCAAAACAAATACTTACCGGCTCATCAGACGAGCATTGCCACCACCGCTGCTGCTGCTGCATAATGTCCGCCTCCACCTGTTGTTCTTGCCATACTGACAACCGATTTGTACACGTTGGAGTAATTGACGCAACATTGTACCGTAGACGCGCGTAAAATCTGCAACAACAAAAAATGTGGAAATGGTCTTGAGCACTCATGCCCATATAAGTCATAACTACGTAAACAGCGTCGTAATATTTGCAATGTCTTGTCGTCGTTGTTATTGTTGTTTCCGTCTCACGTTTGGTCTTGGTGTCTGTATTCATGAATGAATGCATGAATTTTTGGGAATATTCAAGTAATCACATTACTAATCCGTCTTCAAACTGGTATTCCTGGGAGATAATCAGCGGGATGGCGATTATATCATATTGTATATTTAAAAACAATTGCATTGATGACATTATGACAATGTTAGTATGTCAGAATTACAAAACAATAAATAAAACGGTACGATTTTTTTTTGGGATGCATAAATAAAAAAAGAATGTTTTAAATAAAATTGGGAGTATTAAAAATATAATCCAAAATTAAAATGGCATTTTACTGCTGTTATCGCCAATTAAAGAAAGTCAAATGAAGTTTGACGAACTCCACTCGTATTCTGATCAACATTCACCACTCACGAAAGGTACGTACATTTTAGATCAAGAGCCGAACATATGCACATATGCATATTTAAGTATGCGTTACAATATTTAAGTATGGAGCAGCAACTTTTTTTGTAAAATTAAAAGTCGTTTTTAACAATATAATCTTGTAAAAAACTTTGTAAATATTAGTTCTAATACTCGAGGTGTGTATTTTTTACTATATACAAATACACTTTGCTATTTTTTGTATTTCGTGTATTTTACGATTTTTTTTTTTTTTTTTTTTGAAATTTTGGAGTGATTTTCATTTTTTGTGGAAGGAATATGAAAATGTAAAAAAGTGTTACGGGAACTATTTATATGTGATTGTTCGTAGAAAATGCTAGCTTTATGTCATGATAAATGCAGACGCCAATGAATTATCCATATGTTTGCAGAAATACTCAGATTGAAAAATTCCGAAATATTAGAGTTTTGGTTAAGAAATAACAGGAATGTTTCGAATTACATGGATAGAAAGATTTCATACGAAATTGATTCTGAATTAATATCTATTTAAACGACAATGGGATGGACAATGCAGAAATGAGAAAGGAATTAGAAAATATAATAAGGATTTTTGTTGCATCGAAAAAGGTTAATGCTATCGGTCGACCAAAAACTACATATGTTGATAGCGGCAAGAGAAATAAATGGAGATCAGCTCTCACAATTTGTTGCTATATCAACAAGTTGCTATATCAACAAACCGGTCATCCAAAATTAGAAAAGTTATTAATACTAGTCATAAAGAAGGTACATCAATATTACCTGATGAAGCAGAGTAACTAAAAAACATAATATTAGTATTTATCAGACTTATGATAAAGTTTATAAGACCAAATTGAAATGTAGACCCGATGAAATCAGTGCGAATGAAAGCTCTGTCGAAATATCGATGCAACATTTATTAGAACACACAGCTAGAAGAATTTTTGCATATCAAGATGAAGTATTGTCTACAATAGATTTTAAACACTCGATCCTAGATTTGAGCTGCGGGTTTGATGGTTCTACCGGTCGCAGCTTGCTTAAACAAAAAATGTGGGAAATGCTTCAGAAAGTTTCGACCAGTCCCTTTTTGTCACATTAGTTATTCCAATAAAAATAATTTCATAATATTTGTGTTAACCGTACACCCCAGTCAGTAAGCTTTTGTTTTAAAGGCTTAAAAGTAAAGTTTGTTAAAAAAACACACCATAGCAGAAAAAAATAATCAGATTAAGAAATTGGAACCTCTACAATACATACCAGAGTGAAATTGAATTAAAGTCTAATATAATTTATATATGACATTAAGATAGGGAAACATATTAAATGTGTTGACTGAAACGAAAAATACACAGCAATGCCCTATCTGTCATGCTGGACCAAAGCAATTTCGACCAATAAGAAACATTGATTCTCCACATTTTGAATTAAAATATGAGATAAGTCCTTTGCATGCGTGGATTCGTAGTTTCGAGTTTGTTTTAAAAATTTCATGCAAGCTGGTTTTGAAAAAAGGTGAATTCGCGGAGCAGAAGAGAAAATTGTGAAATATTTCTCCAAAACTACGAATGGTACTCCATGACTGTCACAAGACACACAATTTAAGACCATTCTTTAGAAATAATTGGAGTCTCAGTATTATCCGTAACAGTCAGTGAGAGATTGTCGACACATGCCCTAAAAGTATAATTTGGAGTCTATATGCTGTAGGCTTCCATATTTAATAATATACATCATAACAAATTATACCCAAATAACGAAGAGATTCTACCTCTAGCAATAAGAATTATTACTTTATATAGGTATTCTTTTAAAATTCTGCAAACAAACAGTTTTGTGTATAAACAATGTAATGACCTGTCTTACCTTTGCCAAATGTTTGGGGGTGAAGGTCATTGGTCAATAAATGTTTTAAAAATATAAAAATTCAATACAATGTTTTACATAATTTTTTCAATCATAAATTTTCCAAAAACACTTGTAGTTCTTTTTAAGTGAAAAAATATCTAATAAAACAAACCATTTCTCATTTATTGATAAGACCTTGAATTTCTCAGAAATTAGTGTGGCCAATTGTGTTAGTAAGGCATGCGAATGAAAGCATGTTTGCTCAAGTCTTTTTGGCCAAAATGTAAATCCCCCCATCCGGAATATATACAATTCGATCGTAAAATAATGAATGAATGAACGAGTGAACCAACAACAACAATAGGTAAAAATTGCGGGTTTATTGTTGTTGTTCTTATTGTTTTCTGATAAACAATGTTTATATTTTGTTTGTTTTTGCTAATGGAATGAAATGGCATTTCCTAGAAGTTGAATATTTTTATTGGGTCCGATTATATTTAGAACAACCACAACAACAACAATACGAATGAGAAATCAGTTTGTGCACCCACATTTAGTACAATTCCTTGCCATATTTAGTAAGTGAAGAAGAGGTCTGAATATTTTTTATTTACTTTGGGAATATTTTAAATATTTTCAATTGCTACTACGTAGCCAGACAACAGTCTCAGCTGATGTGCTATTTTTATTGCGTAAAATCACAACAATAGCAATCAAAAGTAAAAGGTGGGTAAAGATAACGATTACCTTTAGAACATATGTATGGACTTTAAGGGTTTTATCAATTTTAAAGTTGTTTTTTTGGACGGGCAAATGGCATAGACTTCAAATGATTGCAGATCATTTTTTTCGACAATCATAGAAAACCAAAGACCTAAGTAAAAAATGGGAAAACCAACCAGGGAGTCTTTATAAAGGAGTTGAAACAGGAAGTCGATCAGAATGACAATCAAAATATCTAAATTAAATGGGTGCTCCTATTAGAAGACTCATTTTACCCTGACTTGAACCTGACCCTGAACATACCAAAAAATACGTAAGAAACATATGATTAAATTCTCAACATATCTAAAAGTGGGGCTATAATAAAATGGAGAACAATATTGCAATTTTGTTGGTAGTGAAAATTTACAGCTAATGAGAATACAAAATGCCAAATTACAGCCAATTCGGTTGGAAAATATGTCCAAAATTGGATCAATATTAATAATTTTTTGGTACGGAGATGTGCTATTCAATAAGATCCCAAAGTACCCAATTATAGCTAATTCTGTTGTCTATGGACGAGCTGAAGAGAGTCTTTAATTACAAGCAGATTTGATTGCTTATAAACGAGTTTACGGGAGTCTTCATAGACGTGTGGAAATGAGCATTCACAGACTAGCTGAAAGTAGTCCTCAGAACCGTGATGAGGAGACGATATAAGGGGGGTCTTTATAGACAATCTGAGGAAGTTATTTATCCCTATAGCACGCTGTTTTCATAGACGAACCAAATCATGGTAGCTGAACCAGATTGACAATGGAGAAATTATTTTTATTCCACTACATTCTTCAATTTGGTTTTAGAATTAATAATAAAATATAGAACCGCACGAAAATTAGCATCTCTTTTGCAAAGTTCCGCTCGAGCGACCGTGATTCTTTGAATACTTCCATTGAAAATATCGGCTAAAGTTAGACAGATAACACAAAAAATTAACAATTTAATTAGAAGAATGGAAGTGTGCCTGAAGAAAAATGTGCGCTTCATTGATGCGTCCACCCAATATTTCACATTTAACAAAGAACTGTTTATTTAGCATTTTGAAAATGCGCCATTTAATTACTGCAACAAAGAAGCACACAAAACAACAACAATGTGCAGGCGCAAATGACTACAAAATTCAAAGAAGATGATTTTTTTGATCCGTAACAAAGATTCAATACAGTGTTAATGTATATAAAAATTAGCATAATCATATTTACGTCTATTGCTTACGTATTTGATCTGAAATTTTCAATAGTAACTTTCACAGAGGGCAACATTTTATAATTAACAGAGTACACAGAAATCATCATCAAACGTCATGACCAATATCGGCCAAAGTAGATACAACAACTACTTTCCTAATCTATAACACGAAAAATAAATATCACCGATTTAAAAATAACCTCCAAATCAATGGAAAATGTTAAAAATAAAATATAATACCCAAAAATATCGCAAAAGGAAATTGAGTCGCAAAGTAAACAAAGAAAGCAAAAAAAAATAAATCAAACACTTCGAGGTAGAACCCAAATAAAACGTGTAACTTCTTTTGTTTGTTTGAATAAGTTCGAAGACATTTAATCGTTTATTTCGAACTGAGATCAAACCGCGTGATGACACCCATCGAGGTTATTGCAACACTGCTGTACTCTGTTTCTTTTGCATCGTTTTTTATTAATGGTATTGGATTGACTTATCTCAAATATAAAATCGGATATCAAATTTTATGTATTTCAGTGATTTTTATTCTCGGTTTGACAATGTGTTATTGTGCACTTAATTTTAAGTATTAATCGAATTTTATTGCGTACAGTAGCAATTTGAATTAATATTATATTTGTTCTCATTTTATTATCGTATTAAAGTGTGATTTGAGTTAATGAAATTGATTCATGTCTTATATGGACAAGGTTAATGAAACATTGTCACATTTGGGTCAAGAAATTACCACGGATTATAGTTCAAAATTTAAATAATACAAGTTTACTGTTTTTTTGGAAATATTAAGAAATTGTACTTTTACCCTACGATCAATAACGGGGTACATTTGTACCTTCCTTTGCATAAAAAATCTGTACATTTTTATAATGTCTGGTTTTTAATTTTGACATACTGCGAAAAAGATATATATGTGAAGATAATTTATTTATAATGATTTCGGAGAACATCAGTTCATACCAATAAACAAATTTTCAGAGAAGTAAAAAACGCCTATTTAGGAAATGGTGAGAGGGCTATCATTTGATATAACCTCAGTTACAGAGCTTAGACCATCTATGTAAACAGGTCTACATACTCGGAAACCGCCAAGAAATCCATTTATTTCCTGAAAAAAATCGGAAAGTCAGATTGCATTTCGACTAAGTGGAGAAATATTATGCTTTCGGATGAATTAATTTTTAATATTTAAGACTCAGACGCATTCAAAATATGTCAAATTAATTTGGCTCCTAGGAGAAACTAATGTTATGATAGGACCTTGAATATACCGAAAAAGAGGCGAGAAAAATATAATTACCTAATAGGGGGCTAGCGATTTATGAGGCTATACCAAAATGGTGATCAATATTGATAATTTTGAGTAGTGAACTTTTACAGCCAATGAGGTTGAAAAATGTATCCACAATGACTAAAATACCGACTTGGGTCAATATTAATTATTTTTAGTTCAAGGATGTGCTACACAATGGGTCTCATGCATAAAACGTGAGCTTGAGCTCGGACTCGATTTTTTGAGTAAAAGGAGCTTGTCGTATGCATAATAAAATTTGATGTATTTGCTTTTACTCACTGCTCACGTTTGATCTCTTCTTGCTCAGTTTAAACTTAGAAATTGATGTTGGATGAGATTGTTCTCATTTTCATATGCATAAAAACAAGCTTTTGCTTACTTTTGTGAGCTCTTGCTTAACTTTTGTTGAGCATGCCTCTTAGTTGACTCGCGTACACTAAAATGAATTATTATCAGTGATTGTGAACATAATTTATCACAGAAAATGATTTTGGAAAAATATTTCATGAATATTTTGTGTTGAAGCTTGACAATAACCCCCAGACATAAACCAAAACTTGTCAGCGATTGGTTGCGGGAGTCTCAAATCCGGATTTTATGATGGCCAACATAATCATCAGATCTTCACCCTATAGAAAAATCGTTGTATCATCATCGATAGCAAAATTCAAAGGGATTCACTAACAAGCAAACATAACCTCTTCTCAAAGGTTCAGGATGTGAAGAATAGTGCATCAAAGGATCAAATTTTGGATCGTATAGGTTGAATGTCTCGTGGGTGTAATCAAAAATAACGGGTTTGCTGTCGATTACTAGCTAAATTTGCTTATTTATAAAAAAGAATAAATTCAAAATTGGGTCAATGTAGTTTTCCATAGAATTTATTTTTATTTCGAAATAAATGTCACGTTTATATTCTTAAAAAAACTTTCTCTATAACTTTATTTTCAAAAAAAAAGTTACGGGTCATTAATTCAGTTTGCAATTTCAGTTGCTTTAGTTTTGGCCACCAGTGTATATATTTTATGGGGTCTTAGGTGAATATTTCGAGATGTTATAAACGGAATAAAAAATTGAGGAATATTAGCCAAGTATTTGCAAATATTCGGGTTTCAACAGACGGGTATGGATATAATTGATTTTGATCAGGAAAATACATATACTTTAGGAGGTCTTCGCCCGCCTTATGGTGTGGATTATAATAACATAAACCCTAATAATAATTATATAGTCCGTCATTTCTATTCCAAATGTTGCTTCATTTCTTTGACACTTGGTAACTGACTTTTTCAAAGTGAATATTTATTTTCTTTAATTTTTGTTGTAATAAAAATGTAGATATATCGTCAGTTTCTATTTCATTATTAGTATTTACTGCTACTTCTAATTCACTTCCACTATAACAATTAGAAGTTTGATCTCAATTTGCTCAAGTATTTGCAATTGGTTTGAACTCATTTTTATGCATACGAAATTGAGCAAAAGCAGTTCCTGTTCGATCTAACTCAACTTACGAGCAATTGCTAGCTTGACTCAACTCATCGCTTTTGCTCGTTTTTATGCATGAGGCCCAATGAAAACCCAAAATACAAAATTACAGCCAATTTGGGGTACCTTATATGGGGATTAGATATAAATATAAAATATAATATAAAATTGCTGCCAATTCGGTGAAGATGTGTCCATAATCTCCAAAATATCGAATATTGGGGGTACCGTTATATAGGGGCCACCCTGAAACATGGGTCAATATTAAAAATGTTTAGTATGGAGATGTGTTATACAATAAGAACACAAAATACCAAATACACCAAACCTCCTACTAGCAATGTCTGTGCATAATTTCAGAGCCTTAAATGTTGCGAAATATATCTATCGTAATTTCAACAGACGGGCAGACCGACATGCGTAAATCGACACATAATTTTGTTCAGATCATGAATATATTAGAAACTATAGGACTATATCTAATATGCTTCGGAATGTCCGATTTGAATATACATTGTTTTGTTGTATGATTTGTTGCCATTTTAAAGGTAACATCATAATGCCTCTATTATAGAAGTCCTGCTATCTATTTGCAAAAAACTCTAAACTCACCAAACAAGTTCCCGGCGAGTCACTGTAGATATGTGTGGCCTAGCGTTGTCCTGGTGGAACACGACACCTCTCCTGTTGGCCAATTCTGTCTGTTTCTGGTCAATTGCTATCTTCAAACGGTCCAGTTGTTGACAGAAAAGATCAGAATTTGACCAAACGCTAAATTCTGATCTAAAGAATCAACTAATAACAAATAATACCCTTGTAGTCCCACCAAATGCCTGGCCGTTAGTCCTGGTTTGGTCACCGTTTGAGCTGCATAACCGCTCTTTGACCACGATCGTTTTCGCACAGGGTTATCGTATGTGATGCATTTCTCATCTCCAGTCACCATCCGGTTAAGAAATGGGTCTTTCTCACTCCGTTTGGCCAAGGCTTCGCAGATGGAAATTCGATCCATCGTATTTTTTCGGTTAATTGGTGTGGTAATCAAACATCGAGCTTTTTTGCTTTGTGTAAATAGTTTAAAACAGTTATATGGTCGATTTTATCTCCTATGCGATGTTACGACTGCTAACATGCCGGTCAACTTCGATCATTTGTCTGATTTTATCGAAATTTTCTCAATGGATTTCTTTTTCCCCACTTTGTGGGGTATCCGGTGAATATTTCGAGGTGTTGCAAACGGAATGACAATTGTAATATACACTCCACTTTATGGTGGAGGGTATAAAAACAACATTTTCTCTACTTTAATATGATTTCAGAGTGTTTTTATGTGAAATATTCTCTAAGAATACAAATCATATTACAAAAGTGGTTTCATTACGAAAAAAATTTTCGTTTTCTGAAGAAGGCAAATACGGAAATTATTCAATTTTCGATCAGAATCCATTTCTGTAACATGCCTGTATGTACTGCATGTTCTGGGACACAACTGTAATACACATAATATAACCTTCGGAACCAAGGGGTGCAAACAAGTAAAAGCTGTAGTATTACTGATTTTGTTAAATAATCAAATAATAACTTGTAACTTCCCCATAATACATGCTGAAAAAACTGACCAAGACTTCTACGAGCTTCACCAACAGCTATGTTCAAACTGTACTAATAATGATTATAGAAATACATATCTCCACTTGGTGGCTATTTTTAGTACCTCATTTTGTGTTAACTCGCTTGGCAACTACAGAAACGCGTGACAACATATTCGCACAATATTTGACAGCACGTGATTATAAAATGTCAGTAATGTTCATATGTCCACGGTGGTGATGATGGTGAAGTGATGGCTGTTGACATCTGCAGACATGCGATTAAAAACAAATGTTGTTTTGGCAAATCACGCCAATAAAATCTGTCACCAGAATTTGTTTTGATAAAAATATGGCTTTGATAAAGAGCGACGGATGGATGGATGGGGCATGGTGAAAGTACTACAGCTGGTTGCCATAATTATTTTTTTTAATTTTAGTTGATTCTAAGCACAGATAAGTTATACAGCAACCCTGATCGCATACATACACACGCACACACATTTGTACCCATTTATTTTGTGTTTCATTATAGAAGAATGTGCGGAAAGATTAAGAAGCTGCAGCAATTACTTTTGTCCATATTTGCTTGGTGGTAAAAATCTGCTACCTTAGCATAATTCCTCATATTCTGGGAAACGTAAAAAATTCCCCCCGTAAATCTTATCGCAAATAATTCGCGTCCAAAAGAAACGTGTTTTCGAGAAAAATAATAATAATAAAAAAACGCTGCGATTTATCTTTGTTTGTTATTATTTTTGTTTCGTTTTCTTTTTTTGGTGGTCTAATAAAATACAAACAAATAAGCAACAAAATATTTACTTTATCTACTGAAAAAAGTCAAAATTCTTCGATAAGCCCAGGCCCACACCTCTATAAAATTTGCATTTTCCAGAAAATCTAATTAAACTTGTCTGGAGAGTAATTTCGTTATTTGTTTTAGTTGAATAATTGGTGTTTCCCTGGAATTCAGCACGTGATAGTTAAAGCAGAAGGGAAATGTTGCTTTTGTCAATGAAAATGCAAAAAGCATTCCCATGAAATGTAAACAAACCAACCATTGCTGTTCAATTTCAAAACACTTGTTTCAAGAAATTAAATGTCCCTTTTTATTATAACAACAACAGCAAAAATAACAAAGATAAGCTGTTGGTGTTGGAATGCAGTTTTACATGCTAATCGTTTAAATTTTTGTTTGTGGAATTTTTTCACCGGCATTTTTAGACTGAGAAACCGGTTGCAACAACTAAACAACCTTCAAAGGTAGTCAGTCAGGTGGAGGGTGGATTGCATTGACGTCTTTCAAGGCAGATGAGTTTTCTCCACATGTACCCGTCTCATTAACTGTATAAAGAAAATATTGTTGTCGAGTTGAAAAAAACGTTTACAGGTAACGGTACTTTCGCATTGGTAACGGTAACTAAAAACAGGTTTGAACATCATTTGCGTAAAAGAACCATAAATAATTTTCCGGTCGCCGAATTAAAGCAAACAACAAAAATGTTCTCGCCTTCCAGGAGACACAGAAGTACTTAAGTATATTTTTGTTTTTATACTCCAGCTGCACCGACATGTAAACACTATATTAATTTTGTTATTCGAACAACCATGAAGTGGACATTCAAAATGCCTTAAATCGATCGGGGACGAAGTACTTACTTAGCTGGCTTGTGACAGAACGGTAGTTCCATAAGCCGAGCTTAAAAAAAATCCAAGCGCGTCGGTCTTGTGCGCAACACTATTCACCTCCGGATTTCAAAGTTGATGTTATTAGTTGGACCCGATAGTACAAAATGAAAAAAATCGCTGTTGCAAACATAAATTTACTGGTACCGAGGTATATACAATCGTTCAATATCTCGAAGCTGTAGTTTTCAAGTTCCACAGTTGGTCCGAGTCTACTGGACGTCTCGCGCGTTGGTCTTTTCGCCATTTACTGTCAGTCCCACTATGGCAGACTCCTTCTCAATTCGTTCAAAGGTGGCTGTTACCGCTCGCAATGTACGACCCATTATGCCGATGTCGTCAACATCTCGTATGACCTCTTCCTGCAGCATGTTAAACAGGTCACACGCCAAACTATCACCATGTCTCAATCCTCGTTCGGTATTGAAGGGCTTCGAGAGGTCCTTTCCGACTGCTGACCTTGTGCCACTTAAAGTTATCCAGCATAACCTTATTAATTTTGCAGGAATGCGGAACGCAGACATGAACGGATAGGGCTGTCGAATGCGGCTTTACAGTGGATGAATATATGGAATGTGTCTTTCATCTTTTCCATAATTGCGCAGAGTAAAAATCTGATCAATGGTGGATTTGCCAGGCCTGGTCCAATAATGTCATTGACCATTGGCTTCAGTCGTTCGCACAGCACGCTGGATAACACTTTATATGCGATGGGAAGGAGACTTATTCCTCTATAGTTGTCACATATCGCCTTGTCTCCTTTTTTGTGCACGGGACACAGGATGCTGAAGTTCCAATCATTGGGCATTCAGCTTGTGAATGCTCCTGACCATCTCTGACCACTAGTCTTGAATAGTTCGGCTGGTAATCCATCGGTGGTATACAATATATACCGTCATCTCTTATTGGTTCTGGGGTATCTTCTTCGCCGCCACTATTTTCAAAATACGTTTTTCTTGTTCTTTCTTCTTTTTTCGGGGACGAAATGCCATACTATAAAAACTCAGGTTAAGTTAGGACCTTGAAAAAACCGAAAAAATGTGTGAAATCTTCAAGTATCCAAACTCTCCAAAATATCGAAATTGTTAAAGAAGAAGGATGATCGCCCCACTCCTCCCATTCCATCTTTGGACTGAAAAGTTTGGTTCAAATAGGAAATTCCTTCATTCGCCTGATATTGAATTTATAAATATTGAAATGTTGACAATTTGTGGGGAGGTACCAGAAGAAGTGGAATAATGGGTCTTTGGACATGATTCAGGCTTGGTAAATATTCGTTCAAATCGTATAGTCCGTTCGCACGATATTATAAAATTAATGTTTAGCACAATTTAGCAACAGTTTGTGGGGTAGATACCAGAAGGAGTGGACCGATATTCCCCATTTTCGAACTTGAACTAAGTTTGGAGGAAATATTACGATATGCAAAGTTTGAATGAAACCGGTAACTCCCTTCGAAAGTTGTCGGGCGCACCAGGCTGCTAGATAGACCGGCGGACGGACGGACATTTGTAAATCGACTCCAAATTGTCTGAAATGGATTTGGTCCTAAGAAACATGGGGTAATTGTTGATGTATCAAAGTCATAAGGCTGAGGGTAGAAAAATCCCGGGATCTTTTATATTCAAAATGTCCAATAATATATGTACAGTGAACATTTTCTGCATAGAAATCTTTTACACACCAAGAGTCAAGAATGTCCTATTACACACATTACGGCTGTAACGTTATATGGAGGCTATACAAAAAAGGTAAAAATTGACAATTTCTGAGCAGAAGTTTTTTACTTGCCACGAACACGGTTTGAAGACTTGGTGCTCAATGACAACCCATAGCATTATATTATAGCCTATTCAGTTGAAAAACGAAGAATTTCGATGCAATGAATTAAAATAATTTAACCTCCTACATTTGGGTAGGGCAATACTGCAGCCGTTAAAATTCGAAATCATTGTTATATTTTTTTCTTAATTTCAAGTTATTCCCGCTGTGATTTTATTTGTTGTCCGACTTTAATTAATGCATGGAAGTTTTTGTTTTTCTTAATGAACACTTAAGACTCATTAATGTTGTGTCATCGTTACTAAATCAAAAAGCACCACCAGCAGCAGCAGCAGATCATCTGTTACGATTCTGGAATTTGGTCAAAATATTTCGATCTTCTGCTGGCTGACAGAAATATATTCTTGTCACTTGAACATGCATGCATGGGGTGAGTGTTTGGGTATCGGACATAAGCTTCGGCATGTTATCAGTTAACAAGAAAGAAAAAATCGGTCAATATCGCCAGGGGCGTCGTTTTATTTTTTTGCTGCCAGAAACAGCTGTCTATTGTTTTGGTTGTTTGTTTTGTTTTTGTTGTCATTTCACGGCGTAGCCGTTATCACAGCTTATCAAAAAAACAGCAATTAGCCATTTTTTATATGGCAGATAATTTGTGATGAAATTATTTTCAAAATCATGTCTGTGCAGGGTTTTTTTTTCTAAATATATAAATTATATTTTTGAGACGGGCGCCAATCTACTGCAGTGAGAGTGTGTCTCAGTTAACACAAGTGGATCGTAAAGGTTGACAAGTAGTTTTATATGGCAAATTAGTTTAACAACTTGTAGAACTTGTAGGTGAATGTTGGTTCATACTTTGTAGTTTGTGTTCATATTTATTTACACTTTCTTATTATATCAATACTATCAAATCGAAACTGATATGACCATCAAAATAAGGTGTCATAGAGGTTTAATAATAATAACAATGTTATCAACACGGGAATTGAAGAATTCGAGGTTTTAATTTCAAATGCAAATTTTCAAATATTCATCCGAAATACTTTGGTTTATTTAGTATTTAATGAAAATGCAAATGGAGATCACAGTGCATTAAAAAACTTGTCACTGACATTTATAGCACTTCTTATTGGAATTGGTCAAACTAGATTGATTGCAATGTTTAGTAAAATTAAATTTTACTGCTCACAAGTATTTTCAAATTAATCCCACTATTTTTTTTTTAATTATAGATTTTTCTTTTGATATGAGTCGTCCATAATCAGGTCTTGATGTATGAAATCCAAAGAATATATATCTACTAGCTATTGGTGCTAGACCCACCTTTAAGTATACCGATCGTCATATCTGGACTATCTGAGTCGATCTAGACATGTGTGTCGGTCCGTCCGTCTTTGTAAACACGATACAGGCCACAGTTATGGACAAATCTTTACAAAATTTTGAATGTAGGATGGGTTCTGCCCAATGAAGACCCCAATTGTTTTTGGCAAAGATCGGTCAATATTTAGGATGAAATGGACCAAATATTTAATTTTTGTCGGTTTTTCTGGTCGCTCCAGAGGCCGCAATTATGGCACGCCTGTTTTTATAAAGATTGGTTAACATTTAGCGGGTCAAATGGACACTGACTTTTGTGTAAAAAAATTACAAAATTTGTATTCTATGACATATATATTTACCCCTGAAGGACATAGACCCGGGCAGTTGATAGTATATCCAAGAGGAGTGGTTGATCTTTAAATTGAAACAAATTATATTGTCGTATGCACTTGGATGTGGGAGTTACACATAAACATTTACAGGTGCTACTGATTCATATATTATTTAGTAAACCATTACCACACCAGAGGGCGGAAATATAGCGCTGATCGCTCTGAAATTTTCCATGATGTTCTAGTTATGGTCAAGGACAACGCCTATAATTTTGGGATGAAGTGGACCGAAAACTTAATTTTCTATGTTTTTTCGAGATGATCTATAATTATAAGCCGAACATCACAACACAATCCAGGGCGAAGGGAATCTGGACAAGTAATTATTAGTAACTAGCAAAGTACCCGCTACTTCGTATGCGGAAAGGGAATAAAAAAATATTTCATATGGAAATCGTGAATACCGCATAATTAGTTGTACTATAGTTCTGAATTCCACCTCTATTCCTACATTTAATATTAAGTTTATTACCATACACATAAGCAATATTTTCCGAAATCCACACTTTAGCAAAAACGTACAGGTTCCACATGTAATTCCATTTAGAACTTTTCATTATACATTTTCAAGACTACCTCTAATACATTTTCAAGACTACCTCTATACCGTCACCTCCACTAAATTTAGTACCAAAAACCCTTTGGTGCTTCTTTCTAACACTCTGTCAATGACCAACATTCTAAATTTTAGGTTTCCAGCTCTCTCCGTTACCCAAATTCAAATTATTCCAAATTTAGTGAATTTTCTATTCTATTTACTATTCAAAAATAGCCCAATACTACACTTCAGTAGTAATCTAATTTCCAAATCTCAAGATTCAACCGAATCCAAATTGTTTCAAATTTAGCACCATTTAGTAATTCTCATACTCATAGGTAAGAATTCCTAAAACTACATCAATCCTACACTCTAAAAGTAATCTTACTTCTTAGCTCTGTGTGAAACCATTCCGCACTTTTCGTACCCATATACCAAACCAATCTCAATATTCCAAACCTGCTTTCAATCGTAAGTCCAAATTTAAGAGTTTCAGCTCTATCTGTTCACTAAACTGTACCATATTTGGTACCATTCTGTACTTTTCCTACAATCCCAGAGTAACCTAAGTTGCAACTTTCAGGATTCGAGTTCTACCCGTTCACCAAAGTCCAAATTGTAGCAAATTTTTTGGTACAATTTGGTACAAATTTCCTAAAACACCCCAGTCATGATCTCCAATAACAACCTTAGGTCCACATTTAAAGATTCCAGCTCTATTCGTTCACCAACATCCATATTGTACCATTTATTACTTTTCGTAGACGTAAGTATGAGTTTCTAAAACTGCCTCAATTTCCCACTGAAACAGTAATTTTATTCATTAATTTCAGGATAACAGCATTATTTATTCACATAGATCCAAATTGTACCATATTTAGTACTTTTCGTACTCATGAGTTCGAATTTCCAACACTGTCTCAATCCTTTGCTATAAGAGTAATTTTCTTTTCAAATCCATCAATATCTGTCCTTTCACTCAAATCTAAATTGTACTAAACTTAGCACCATTTAGTACAGATAATTACATATTTTTAAAACTACCTCATCCTACACTCCAACCTTATTTTTAAGTCACAAATATTAGGATTCCCGCCACACAAAACGAATTGTACCATATTTAGTACCAATTAGGTCTTCTCGTATCCATAAGTACGAAATTCCAATAATTCCTTAATCTTGTAATTTTAATTCCAAATTTACGTTTACTATCTCTATCCGTTAACTCGAATCAAAATAGTACCAAATTTTTTTACCATTCAGTACACATAATGACGAATTTTAAAAAATTACCGACATATCTCAATTCTGCACTCAAACTGTAATATTAATTCAAAATTTCAGAATACAGCCCTATAGGTTCACACATTTGTAAGCTTTTCGGTACCATTTAGTACTTTTTGTTTCTATAATTAAAAATTTCCTAAACTATGTCAATCCTATACTCCAACAGTAATTTTAATTAAAAAATTCGGGAGTCCAGCTCTATCCGTTCACACGTAATCAAGTTGTACCAAATATAGTACTATTTAGTACACATAGGTAATATGCTTCCATATCTCAATTCTATATTCAAACATCAACCATTAGTCCAAATTATGGGTTTCTCCGTTCACCCAAATCCATCTAGTGTCATTTAGTTCTTTTCGTACACATAAATACGAGTTTCCAAAGATGTCTCTATAGCCCAATCTTCAACAGAAATCTTAATTCCAAATTTCAGGTTTTCAGTTCTATCCTTTCAAGCAACATCCAAATTGTACTAAATTTGGTACCATATATACCTTTCGTACCAATAAGTACGAATTTCATAATCTACCTCAGTCCTACACTCCAACTGTCATTTTAATTCCCAATTTGAAGACTTCAGCTCTATCTGTTCACCTAAATCCAATTTTAGTACCATTTAGTACTTTTCGTACAAATTAGAACGATTTTTTAAAGCTAATTCCGATTGTCAAGATTCCATCTCTGCACACTCAACTGAAGGTAAATAGTACGGAATTTAGTACCATATTACATTTTTATACACATAAGTACGAATGTCTTAAACCATTTCCGTACATCAACACCACTTTCCAACTTAAAATGTCAAGATTCCAGCTATATACAATAGGAACTAAATTCAGTAAAGTTTAGTACCTTAAGTACACTTATAGGTTGAATTTCCAAAAACCCTTTTGCACATCTTTCTAACATTCCATCATTGACCAACATTCCAAATTTCAGAATTCTAGCTCTTCCCGTTCGCTAATAAAAAGGGTACCATATTTGTTACATTTTAGTACTTTTCGTACCCTTCTACTTCCAACAAAACCTGCATACCCCGATCCTACACCCCCATAATGATTCCAAATTCAAATTTAAATGTACCAAATTTAGTACAAAGTAGTACGAATTTCCAATACTTCTTACTAAACCCACACCCCCACAGTTATCCTAAATCCAAGTTTCAGAATTCCAACTCTATTGGTTCATCCACAATTCAATTTGTACCAAATTTAGTACACTGTAGTACGAATTTCCAAAACTTCCTACTTAACCCAAACATACACTCCACAGTGATCCTAATTCCAAGTTTTAGAATTCCAACGCTATCGGTTCACTCACAATCCAAATTGTACCAAATTTAGTACACAGTAGTACGAATTTCCAAAACCTCCAACTTACCAAGTTTCAGGATTACAACTCTATCGGTTCACTCACAATTCAATTTGTACAAAATTTAGTACACTGTAGTTCAAATTTCCAAAACTTCCTACAGACCCCAATCCTACACCCTCACATTGATCCTAAATCCAAGTTTCAGGATTCCAACTCTATCGGTTCACCCTCAATTCAAATTGTACCAAATTTAGTACACAGTAGTACGAATTTCCAAAACCTCCATCTTACCCCAATCCTACACCCCCACAGTGATCCTAAATCCAAGTATCAGAATTCCAACACTATCGGTTCACTCACAATCCAAATTGTACCAAATTTAGTACACAGTAGTACGAATTTCCAAAACCTCCAACTTACCGTAACCCTACAACCCCACAGTGGCCCTAAATCCAAGTTTCAGGATACAACTCTATTGGTTCACTCACAATTCAAATTGTACCAAATTTAGTACACAGTAGTACGAATTTCCAAAAACTCCAACTTACCCTAACCCTACAACCCCACAGTGACCCTAAATACAAGTTTCAGGATTACAACTCTATCGGTTCACCCTCAATTCAAATTGTACCAAATTTAGTACACAGTAGTATGAATTTCCAAAACTTCCTACAGACCCCAATTCTACACCACCACAGTGATCCTAACACTAAGTTTCAGGATTCCAACTCTATCGGTTCACCTACAGTTCAAATTGTACGATATTTAGTACACAGTAGTACGAATTTCGAAAACTTACCCCAAACAGCTAAATCCAAGTTTCAGGATTACAACACTTTCGGTTCACTCACAATTCAAATTGTACCAAATTTAGTACACTGTAGTACGAATTTCCAAAACGTCCCACTTAAACAAACTTTCACCCCCAGATTGATCCTAAATCCAAGATTTAGGATTCCAACTCTATCGGTTCACACAATTCAAATAGTACCAAATTTAGTACACATTAGAACAAATTATTAAAACTTCCTACATATCTCGATCTTACACCCCAACAGTGATCCTGGCTCCAAATTTCATGATTCTAGCTCTATTGGTTTGCATAAAATTCAAATTGTACCAAATTTAGTACCATTTAGTACCCATGAATAAAATTACTGAAACTGGGTAAAAAAAATTCCAAAATTACGTACATTCCCAATCCTACACTCCGACGGTAATGTTAATTTCAAATTTCAGGATTCCAGCTCGATTTTTATCTCCAAATTAAATTTGTACCAAATATAGTATCATATAGTACTTTTCGTACACATGAGTACACGCTTCCAAAACCATCTCCTTAAATGGACTCTACATCTCATCCCTAATTCGCATTCCAAATTTCAAGTTTTTTGCTCTATCAATTCACATGCTACGAAATTGTACCAAATTAAGTACATTTTAGTACTTTTCGGATATTTATAGTTCGAAGTTCCAAAAACCCGTTGGTACATCTATCCTACATACTCAGCGACCACCAATCCAAATTTCAGAGTTCTCGAAAGCTTGACCGAGCAAGACCAAATTCTAGCCAAGGGT
>NW_026888141.1:0-9203 GCF_032173495.1 Musca vetustissima | reverse complement strand
TATTGCTTTCTTATGCCACCTCATTTTGTATAGCCGAGGCTTATCCACTTGGTCCATTTTATTGCGCGGCACTTGTTTTAATTTAGAACAATCCTCGCTCTCTTTGCATCCGCTGCTCTCTCTCTCTCCATCTCTCCCCATTGCAGTTTGTCGTTTCCCATTGATTATGAGATGTTGTTAATTTGTTTGCCATTATTAATAATAACAGCAGTGCATAAAAAAGTGGTTGTCGATATCGATAATTACAGCTGCAATGAATTGTCACACCGACATTCTTATTAGCAATAATAACAATGATATTAATAGAACGCGAAGAGGGGCGAGGGAAAGGAGTTGAAGTTTCATTTTTTATTTTCTTTATTAACTTGTTAAGCCATAATTACGATATCTCTTGTGGCATTGCCTCTTGGGATATGTTATCTGGAAGCTGTCCATAATGGCTGGCATCTAGAATGAAAACCTCAACCGGAACAAAGGAGGATTTTTTAAAATTTTATTTTTCCGTGGATTTTTTAATATTTTTCAGGCTTCACAATAGGAGTGGATTTTTTAAAATATTTTTTTGGAGACTTACAGGAGGTGTGGATTTTTAAACAATTTTTTTTTTTTTTTGGAGATGCTTGTTTTTTATATAAATTTTTTCGAGACTTACAAGTGGATTGGGCGGCGTAGGGGATGATAGATACCAAGCAACGGCTCTGATTGGCTTTAACATGGTGAAGTCCAGGCTTATCTTGGTCCCTCTTTCATCTCAATTGTAGACACTGACCTCCCCACGGTATCACCTGATGTAGCTATTTTCATCATCCGTTGAAATAGCGAGTTCACTCATAAGAACCATAAAAAAATGTGTTGAGGCGTCGCGTTAGGTGCTTACACTCAGAAAACCCCTTATACTATGAAAAAGCAAAGAAAAAAGAAAACCAAACCCCCCTAATGTTGACGACCCCCGCAATCGTATAAAGGACCACGATCTGCAAATCTGCACTTGGAATGTGCGCACTTTGTACAGAACCAGCGCAGTTTTCGCTCTGGCGGATGTACTCAAGAAGTACAAAGCCGATATTATTGCCTTACAGGATATGCGATGGCAAGGGACTGGCGTAAGTAAATCAGACCATTACGCTCTGCATAATAGCTGCCATAAAACGAGATATGAATTTGGCTGCGGATTTATGATTAACAGGAGAATAAAAGACCTCGTCTCCAGATTCACTCCTGTAGATGGGCGAATTGCTATAATCCGTATAAAAGCAAAATTATTCTACATCAGTCTCATTTGCGCACATACTCCGACCTAAGATAAAGATGAACAGACCAAAGACATATTTTATGAGCGCCTAGAAACAGCATATAATCGTTGCCCTGGCCATGAAGGGAAGGGAAAATATCTTTGGCCCCACCGTCGAAAAATTCAGCCTTCATGAAGAAAAATCCGATAAAGGCATGAGGTTGATTGACTTTGTGGCAGCAAAAAACATGGTAGTTAGCAGCATCAGTTTCAAGCATCTCGATATACACAAGGGCACATGGATTTCTCCTGATCCAGCAACGAGAAATCAAATTGATCATGTTGTGATAGACGGAGGGCATTCATCCAGTCTATTAGACGTTCGATCGATCCGAGGAGCGAATATTCGTTCGGATCACTACCTTGTAGCAGCCAAGGTTCGTCTCGTCTTTAGTGTTGCCGCAAAGTTGCGATCTAACACAACATGGAAACTCGACGTTGAAAAGCTGCAAACACAACAGGTAGCCGTGGCCTACTCCGCTCAACTTACCCACCTGCTTGACGAAAGCATTTATTGTCCCGATAATAGTATTGGCAAAGAATTGCCCACTCCCTACAAACTGGAGCAAAAGCAATACTTGGGTACCAAAGACCACCACCAAGAAACCCATGGTACGATCAGCAGTGTCGAAGTGCTACTGATTTGAAAAACGCAGCATATAGAGTAACCCCGCACACAGTAGCAACACTTAATGTTATGGAGAATTATCGGGAGAAAAGGAGAGAGGAGAAACGTGATTTCAGAAAAAAGAAGAAAGAAAAACGTGCATGCACCAGCTGATTAGTACAATTTGGCTAGAGGAAAGCTTGCCCAATGATTGGAACCTCAGCATCCTGTGTCCCGTGCACAAAAAAGGCGACAAGATTATATGTGCCAACTTTAGAGGAATAAGTCTCCTTCCCATCGTATATAAAGTGCTATCCATAGTATTGTGTAAACGACTGAAGCCATTATTGGACCATACCAATGGAAAAAAACCCACGAAAAACACATCGACACATGCCACCTATTCGTCGACTATAAAGCCGTATTCGACAGCCCTATCCGTTCAGCGGAGTTTAAAGCCATGTTTGCGTTTGACATTCCTGCAAAATTAATTTGGCTATGCAGGATAACTTTAAATGGCGCAAGATCAGCAGTTAATGTCGGAAAGGAACTCTCGGAGCCCTTTAATACCGTACGAGGATTCTGACAAGGTGACAGTTTGTCGTGTGACCTTTTTAACATTCTGCTGAAAAAGGTTATACGAGCGGCAAAGCTGAACAGAAATGGCACTCTGTACGCCAAACAACACCAGTTACTCGCCTATGCCGATGACATCGACATAATGGCTCGAACATTGAGATCGGTAACAGTCGCCTTTGAGAAGGAGTCTGCCAAAGTGGGTCTGGCAGTAATAGGCGAGAAGACCAAGCTGATGGTATCAACGCGCAAAGATTTTATATACCTTGGTACCGCCATAAATAAAACGAATGACATCAGTTTTGAATTTCGGAGAAGGATAGTGATGGCCAACCGATGCTACTATGGTCTGAGCAAACAACTGAAAAGCAAGACCACCTCCCGGCAGACCAAACTCACACTCTACAAGTCACTGATACTACCCGTGCTGTTATATGAATCTGAAGCATGGGTACTTGCGCAAGCAGATGAGGCGTCTCTTGGTGTGTTTGAGAGAAAAATTCTCCGAAAGATCTATGGCCGATCTGCGTGGACGGTGAATATCGCCGTCGAATGAACCATGAGTTGTATCAGCTACTCTCGGACATCGACATTGTTAGACGTATTGAGCTGCAGCGACTACGTTGGCTAGGTGATGTTATGAGAATGGATGAAGATGCACCAGCCCAGAAAGCATATAAAAAAAGCGAACCTGCTGATGGTTCACGCAGAAGAGGAAGTCACGTATAAGATGGAAAGGCGTGGATTTTATTTTTTTAATATTTTTACAAGGACTATTTAAAAAAAAAACGATATTTAAAAAATATGTGTTCCAGTTTTATTGGGATAAAATAATTTACCTGCTCGTTTTTTTCAATTGCTGATTTTTCTTTGCACAACAAATGTCAACACCAAATGAACAGCAATTGCTGCATCAATGACAACTGACACAGCAGTAACATCCAAATCAACACCAGCCATGTCGTGGACAATGCGGCCAACGCGGCCAACATGTTGTAATTAAGACTTTGTCATTTAAAGCGAAGACAAACCGCCTATTGGCCGCTATAAAGTTGGGGAAAAGTGGTTTTAGTGGCTGTTGACGGATTAAGCAAACAGTGCGAGGCAGACTGAGTGACTGACTGACAGACTGGCTAAGTTGGCTGGCTGACGGACACAAACAAAAGCATCTAACTTCGAAAACGGGGGGAGTATTACGAGTAGCCTAGATGCGGGCTCCAAATCTCTGGTGGATAGATAGTAAAGTCAGAAGGATGATGACGGTGACGATGATGTTGCTGGAAGTTGTCGTGGTGGTTGCAATAAAAATGTGGCCCACAGAAAATGGCACAACTTCTACAATGAATAGTGGAGAAAAACCAGTAAAACTTCATTTTGGTGACTTCGATGTGTCAATGGAGGAATCAGCTCAGTGTTTGAGGAGCAAAACAAAAAAAGCCAGCACATGCTGTTTTCAGTTTAAACATGGCTTAAACTATTTTTTCTTGTTGTTGTTGTTGATTTGCTTAATGCTACACCCCACCACGTTGCATGGTGGCATGGTGCGTTTTCTCACTGCCGATGCTGGTATTTGGCCATTTATTTCAAATTCATTTAACTAACCACAAAAAGTTTAAGTCAAAGACATATTCATGGCTGGGGTGTTGGGAAGTCGAAGCTGCTGCTGCTGATGCCGCTGTTGCCTGACTATGGTAATGCCACAAATTGCAGCAGCTTTGGAAAATTGTTACCCCCAGACACACACATGCTGCTCATGGCAGCGTCGAATTGAAGTGACAAAAAATCCATTACCGGCTTTTTGCTGTTCATGTTCGCAATTTGGTGGCATAATCTTTGCAATTTGGCCAAAGGCTAACTTGTATGAAATATTGTGTTAAAAAAAGAAGAAGAAGAAAACAAAATAGGAATTCGAGATAATTGAATGTCTGCATGGAGTTCAAGTTCTTCTCTAAGGAGACGAGGTTATGTTTTTTTTTCAGTACAAACATTTTCAGTACATAAAAAAATATGTTTTAAAAAATCCACGCCTCTTATTAGTCCTAGAAAAATATATTTTAAACCAGTAAGGAAAGTAGTAAAGTCGGACGGAGCCGACCCTTTACCACTTTGGCTATACCACTTTCTTTACAAATTATAATGGACAGACAGACGGACGGACACACATGTCTAGATCGACTCAGCTAGTCGATATATGACGATCGGTATACTTAAAGGTGGGTCTAGGACCAATATTTCGCGGTGTTACAAATTTTTGGGGCTGCACAAAGCTATAATGCCCTGACAACATAGTTATATAGGATATAAAAATCCACGCCTTTGTATGACCTATCTTATACTAATAAAAGAGTAAAGTGATTGACTGACTGAGTGACTAATTTAACGATTCATCAACGTCCAGACGAAACGGCTGAAGCTAGAATCTTGAAATTTTGGGTGAGGGTCACCCTTGGGTATGTAGGAGGGTTTGGCAATTGGTACTACTATGTACTAAATTTAGTACGATTTGATTTTTTGGGTAAACCGAAAGAGTTGGAATCTTGAACTTTTGATTTATGAACACTGTGGAAGTGTAGGATTGGGGTATGTAGGAGGGTTTGGAAATTGGTGCTACTTGACCTTTTGATTTATGCTCATTGTGGAGGTGTACAAAATTTAGTACAATTTGAATTGTGGGTGAACCGATAGAAATGGAATCCTAAAACTTGAATTTAGTATCATTGTGGAATCCTGAAACTTGGATTTAGGATCACTATGGGGGTGTAGGTAAGAATCAGGTTTTAGAAATTCGTACTACTGTGTACTAAATTTAGTACAATTTAAATTGTGGGTGAACTGATAAAGTTTGAATCCTGAAAAATGGATTTAGGATCACTGTGGGGGTGTTGATTTGGGTTAAGTTGGAAGTTTTTGAAATTCGTACTACTGTGTACTAAATTTGGTACAATTTGAATTGTGGATGAACCGGTAGAGTTTGAATCCTGAAACTTAGATTTAGGATCACTGTGGGGTGTTGGTTAGAGGTAAATTAGCAAATTTTGGAAATTCGTACTACTGTGTACTAAATTTGGTACAGTTTGTATTGTGGGCGAACCGATAAAGCTGGAATTCTGACATTTTGATTTAGGATCACTGTGGGGGTGTAGGATGGGGATCTGTTGGAAGTTTTGGAAATTGGTACTTCTATGTACTAAATTTAGTACAATTTGAATTGTTGGTGAACCGATAGAATTGGAATCCTGAAAATTGGATTTAGGATCAGTGTGGGGTCCTACTACTGTGTACTAAATTTAGTACAATTTGAATTGTGGGTGAACCGACAGAATTGGAAATCTGAAACTTGATTTTAGGTTCACTGTGAGGTGAAGGTTTGGGTTAAGTAGGAAGTTTTGGAAATTCTTACTACTGCGTACTAAATTGTGGGTGAACTGGTAGGGTTGGAATCCTGAAATTTGAAATTTTGTGGCGTATAGGATCGGAGTATGCAGGAAGTTTTGTCGGATCATGGAGGTGGGTACTTATGGAAATAATATTTGCTAAATGGAACTAAATTTGGTAAAATTTGGATCTGGGTGAACCTTTAGAGCTCGATTCGTGAAATTTGGTACTCAAATTAAACATATAATAGATATTAATGTCTGGATTGTTTAGTTTTTCTGACATATTCTGTTTTCTGTGATAATAAAATAATATGTTAATACATGCTTAAGTATTTCCCACATTCGCTAACGAAGTTGCGGGCATATGCTAGTAAAAATATTTTTAAAAAATCCACACCTATTTTATGGCCTCGAAAAATGCATTTAAAAAATCCACGGACCATAATTTTGTGAAGCATAATTTAGAAAATTATATATTTATTTTCTCCCCACCCTAATATATTTTAAAAAATAATAACAAAATATTTGCTGTCATTAATAATGGTAACTTTACCTCCAGCAAAAAAAATCTGAGACTACTTCTTGCTTTCATCTGAGGAAGTGTGTGTATTTTTTGCCATAACTGTCAATGGTGGGCGCTGTCAATATTTTTTTTTTGAGGTTCCGCAAGCAAATAAGTATCAGCCACTCATCGCTACCACGACCACACCATTGTGGGTCGGGTTAATTTTAGCTGTTATTTTTTTTTTTTTGGATCTTTGCTATTTCAAAATACTGCCCTGTCTGGAGGAATGAAGTTCTGCAGCTGGGTGGATGGGTAAATTGTGCGTGTGTTTTAAGTGCTACAAGTAAGTAGCAGAAGAAGAAGAAGAAGTAGAAGTAACAACTATTTTTTTTACTTCTCTTAATAACATTACGACGACAACGACTATTATTAATGTTCAACCAAGAAGAAGACAACAACAACAAAAGAATTTTTGTTGTAGTTAATTTTTTTTTTATTTTTGAAACCACCCATTTTTTTTTTTTTTTTGGTTGGCTGTGAAGGAATTTTTGTTTTGCCGTATCGCATATCGCAGTGTAATTTTTATTTTATGTTGCCACATTATTTCGGGTAGATTCTTGACTCGTTTCCTATGCAGATGTCTTTTATGGGTTATTAAGCGAGTTTAATTTTTGTTGGTGTTGTATTTCTATACCCTTCACCACACTGTAGTACAGGGTATTATGCCTTTGTGCATATGTTTGTAACAGGCAAAAGGAATCGAGATAGACCCATGGTTCCTTTTGAGAATATGCATAGAATCACTTTCTGAGTCGATTTATGCATGTAAACAAAGTACAGGTCGCATTTATGATCCGAATTGGATGAAATTTGGCACAGCTCATTTGTTTGGCCCAAGGACAAACCCTATTGAAATTGGGAAAAATCGGTTCAGATTTAGATATAGCTCCCATATATATTTTCGTCCGATTTAAGGTAAATGGGGTACCAAAATCTCTATATATCTTTCGATTTGCACGAAATTTGGTATAGCCTACTAAATTAGGTCTAGAATGATGTGTGCTAAGTTTCGTGAAAATCGGTTCAGATTTAGATATAGCTCCCATATATAGTTTCGTCCGATTTTAGGTAAATGGTGCACCAAAGTCCCTGAAAATCATTTGATTTGCACGAATTTTGGCATAGCGTATTGAATTAGGTCTAAAATGATGTGTGCTAAGTTTCGTGAAAATCGGTTCAGATTTAGATATAGCTCCCATAAATAGTTTCGCCCGATTTTAGGTAAATGGTGCGCCAAAGTCCCTGAAAATCATTTGATTTGCTCGAATTTTGGCATAGCATACTTAATTGCGTCTAGAATGATGTGTGCTATGTTTCGAGAATATCGGATCAGATTTAGATATAGCTCTATATATATATATATATATATATATAAATTTCATCCGATTTAAGGTAAATGGTGAACCAAATTCCGAATATATATTTCGATTTGCACGAAATTTCGCATAGCGTACCGAATTGAGTCTAGAATGATGTGTGCTAAGTTTCGTGATGATCCGTTCAGATTTAGATATAGCTCGCATATGTATTATTTCGTCCGATTTTACATAAACTCCTAATGTTTGTCCGATTAACACGATATTGAAATTGGTACAAATTCAGCCATAGCTTCTATATGTATTTCGACCGGCTGTCTGATTGAGATTAAATTTTTAACAGTGCGGCGTACCGAATAGCGTGTATCAATTTTGCTATAAATCGTTTTCTATAAATTTGTCAAATGGTACGCAGACGACTCTAAATCTGCCAGAATGAAATTAAATTTATCATAGGTTGCAGAAAGACATGAGGATGTTCCTTCGAGGGAACATTGACATACGATTGTAACGATACATATATACAATATACCCACAGTGGTGAAGGGTATCATATAGTCGGCCCAGTCCGACTTTACTACTTTCCGTACTGGTTTATTATAATATTTTTGGTTTTGTATTTTTTTTTTGTTTCGTTCTACTTTTCCGAAACAGTAAGTCTGGGTCGATTTTCTTGTTTCCACCAAAAAAAAAAAAAATTCATTGGTTTCAATTTTTTGTTCTTTTTTTTTTTTGGTCGGGGGGTAATGCCAAAGACATAGTTGGGCTACAAATATTATGGCCTAAAACAAGTCACAGTTATTATTATTGTTATTATTATTTCTTTTATTATTGTTATCATTAGCCATGCTGAACTCCTTTCCGATGGGGTAGCAGAGACTACTAACTTCACCGTAGGTAGTTGTGGTTGTTGTTAAGTACTTGTACACCAAGTCACCATAGCTATCTGTCTGTAGGGTCTGTCATGCATTGTTTACAAAAATACCGACCAACCCAGTCAGTCAGTCAGCCAACAACAACGAACCGGCTAATAATTATAGACATTTTCAGTTGGTGTACTTTAAGTTTTTTTCTTCTACTTGTTTTTTTTTTCATTTTTTTTTAAATAATTACCGTTAGAATTTTCGGATCTCTGTTTTTTGTTAAGAGGTTTCTGGGCTATATTTAATGGAGCTACATATTATGTTGGATGTTTATGTGTTATATTATGCATTAACGCGATGTATGTGTGGATGTGTAGATTTTATTTAAAGGGAAGGTATGTAGAAACTTTCGTTTTTGTTTTGGCCTTCCATGGAGACGAGGAGTTTGGTGTGATAGTAAAGTAATGTTTGTTTCCTAAGTCTTTTGTTACATATATTCTTAATATATTTTTTTGTCTTTATGGTCGATGTAACATCTGTGTTAGTACGAGTATTTGATTTATAATCTCATTAACTTTTCGGCACATAAACATTATAAATTGAAAAAA
>NW_026888140.1:0-9238 GCF_032173495.1 Musca vetustissima | reverse complement strand
ATATGCTTGTCTTTGCGACATATTGTGTACGATTTGCTTCATCTGATATCTTTCACATGTCAGACTTCTGCAATATCTTGTAACACGTGCTACATTTAAATACAACAAAAAATGATTTATTAAGTACACTTCTGTTTTAATTAATTTTTTATATAGATATTGTTGCTCATTCTCGTTGTGTAGTTTCAAATTGTGTGTTTAGTTTAGGCAAAGTATAGTAGGTTAGGTTCATGCACTGACAACATCAAGGAGAATAAGCCCGCTCTGTTTTTTAATCACTAAAAAGTTATGGAAATATACTGTGACATTTTTAAGCTAATCAATTAGTAGGTTCTTCATGCTCCTGAAAAATATCAAATAAGGAGGTAATCTCAAATTGTGGACTTTAATATCCAGATTGTGAAGAAACATTATTTTTTTTAAAAATGTTTATTTTATTAGGTTGGTGCGTATGAAATGTCGGATTCTTAAGTGATTGAATAAAACTGCATATCTTTCTTCAAAAGCTGTTTATAAAATCATAGTATGCTCCATTCGCTTCTGTACACGTCTCCCAGCGAGATTTTAAAGCGTAGATGCCTGCCTTAAACAACTGTGGTCCTTAGATATTATAAACTCCGATATTGAGTTTTTTAGACTGTCTTCATTTTCATTAGCTCTAAATGCTGAAAAAAATGAAAATAGGCTGGCGAGAGATCCGGTGAATATGGTGGATGCTGCTTCATATTCCAGTTAGTTCAGTTTCTCGATTATTTTTTGCGATGTATGCGACCGAGCGTTGTCATGGAGTAGTAGCGGGCCATTCCGACTCACAAGCAATGGGTGTACAATTTTTAATTTATCGTGCATTTCATCAATGTACTGACAGTACCTTCATCTTGATAGCAAGTTCCCTCGTGGATACGGCTGGATCCGCTTCCACTACAGCCTTCACGTCACCATTCTTCACAGATGTTTTGGGTCTTTCGCGCGGCTCATTTAGCAGTGAAAAATCAACAGTCCGATTTTTTTCGAACCAACGCTGCACTTTCCGATCGTTAACCGTATTCTGCCCAAAAGTTTGGTTTATGTTGCGTGCAGATTTTGCAGCACTATTACAAAATGTGTACTCATATAAGAAAATGATGAAACTATACTGTATAAAAACCTTGATAATACGGAAAATTCGGCAACAATCGAGATGATACTGCACTGAAAAGGACGGGACTTGTATATGAGGATTGCATTGCATTTTTTCTGTATATTTGAATGTCAGCCTCCACAAACCCTTTATTACAAATAACACCCACTACAGTGCGGAAATTCAGCCATAGACTTCAAAATATCGAAAATGGGAGCTATAGCAAAACGTAACCATATATTGACAATTTCTGGTGGTAAGATTTGACACCCCAAGAGAACCTGAAAAAAAACAACGAATTAAAATAAATTCCGTTGAACCTGAAAAAACCATAACATTAAACAAATTCCGTTGAAACCCGTGACCAAGTCCCCATAATACAGATAAATGGAAGCAACCGGAAACTTGGGTCAATATTGATCATTTTGGTAAAATGATAACCAATTTTGTTCAAGCAAGAGCCAAGTCTCCACAATGAAACGAAATTTGGGATACAGTTTTATATGAGGAATACTTGTACCCAGTGAAAACCTAAAATACCAAATTACAAACGATTAGAAGAAAACCTTGGCCATATACCTCAAAGCATCGACCATTAAGGGCTCCATTATATGAAAGATTCCCTGAAACATGGGCCTATATTTATAATTTTTAGTAGGAACGTCTCAAAATATAAAATGAGAGCCAATTCGGTTGAAAAACATGTCCAAAAGCTTAAAAATACTGAAAATTAGAAGGTACCGTTATAAGGATCGATATTCCGCATTTTCTATACCAAACGGGAGTAACAACAATGAATGTGCAAAATTTTAAATGTGCAACACAATGACGTATCGACATAGAATTTTACTCTGACCAGTCGGAATGACAATTTCAATATAGCCTCCACCTGGTGATGGAGGGTAATAAATTTTTTAAACAAATATAAAATGTAATTTTTATACCCTTCACCACACTGTGGTAAGTAAACGAAGATAGACCCATGGTTCCTTTTGAGAATATGCACAGAATCACTTTCTAAGTCGATTTATGCATATCCGTCTGTTTGTCTGTCCATGTTAATTTGTAGGGCATAGGTCACTTTTATAGCCCAAGGACGAACCCTATTGAAATTGGGAAAAATTGGTTCAGATTTAGATATTGCTCCCATATAAATTTTCCCCCGATTTAATGTAAATTGTGCACCAAAGTCCCGTAATATCTTTTGGTTGTGCACGAAATTTGGAACAACTTAATGACTTATGTATAGAATGATGTGTCTTAAGTTTCCAGAAAATCGGTACATATTTAGATATAGCTCCCATATATATATATATTCGTCCAATTTAATGTAAATTGTGCACCAAAGTTCCCTAATATATTTCGATTTGCACGAAATTTAGCACAGAGTAATGAATTAGGTCTAAAATGATGTGTGTTAAGTTTCCTGAAAATCTTTACAGTTTTTATCCGATTTTTATCCGATTTGGATGAAATTTGGCACAGCTCATTTACTTGGCTCAAGGACGAACCATATTGAAATTGGGAAAAATCGGTTCAGATTTAGATATAGCTCCCATATATATTTTCGTCCGATTTTAAGTATATGGTGTCCCAAAGTACCTTTATATCTTTCGATTTGCATAAAATTTGGCACAGCGTAATGAATTAAGCCTAGAATAATGTGTGCTAAGTTTCGTGAAAATCGGTTCAGATTTAAATACAGCTCCCATATATATTTCGTTCGATTTCAGTTAAATGGTCTAGCAAAGTCCCTGCATATCTTTCGATTTGCACGAAATTTGGAAAAGCGTACTGAATTAAGCCTAGAATGACGTGTGATAAGTTTCGTGAAAATCGTTTCAGATATTAAGTAAATAGTGCACTAAAGATCCATAGCTAGGCCGATTGACACAACGTACTGAAGTTAATATAAACCAGTGAGCGGAGCAATATAGTCGGACGGGCCGACCATCTGATACCCTACACAACTATCACGAAAAGCTAACTTTCTGCGGTTATATATTCTGAGCCTGGGCAGTATTTCGTGATATTTGCACCCCTAGCATATTTTCCAAATTTTTTCTTAAAGTGAATTTTTACTCCATAAAATAAAAAATTGATCTCTTTAGATTATGGTTGATTTGACCCTTGGAATATTGACCGATCATCATCTAAACAGAGGCTCTACGTATTTGGTCAGATTTCCTTCACCTTGTAAAATGTGATGTTCTGCATATAATAATTGCCTTTAGAGCGACTAGAAAATCTGACAAAATTTAAGTTTTCGGTTCATTGCACCCCCTGAATGAAATCTTAATATCACCGAAAACTATAGGTGTCGTCCTTTACCATAATCGGAACTTCATGTACAATTTCAATGCGATCAGCGTAACATTTCTGTCCTTTAATGGAGTAATAGCAATACTAAGCACATAGTCACCTTTACCTAATTGCGTGTAATTCCCACATCAGAGTACATACAACCATATAACTGGTATCGATTTGAAGGTCAACAACTCGTCTTGGATATACTATCAACTTCTAGGGTATATGTCCTTCAGGAGAAAGTTTATACGCCCCAGAATAAACATTTTGTAATTTTTCACACAAAAGTCAGGGTCCATTTGACCCGCTAAATATTGACATATCTTTATCAAAACAGGCATGCATATTCATTGGCCCAGTCCTCTTCTCCTTGTAAAATTTCACGACGTTCGGACCATAACTGCGGCCTCTGCAGCGATCAGAAAAACCGAGAAAAAATTAAGTATTTGGTCCATTTCATACCCTAAATATTAACCGATCTTTACCAAAAACAATAAGGATCTTCATTGGGCAGAACCCATTCCTTCATGCAAAATTTCGTGAAGATTGGTCCATAACTGTGGCCTGTATCGTGTTACAAATTATAATGGACAGACGGACGGACGGACGGACACACATGTCTAGATCAGCTAGTCGAGATATTACGATCGGTATACTTAAAGGTGGGTCTACGACCAATATTTCGCGGCGTTACAAACATTTGGGCTGCACAAAGCTATAATACCCTGACAACATAGTTGTGTAGGGTATAATTAATCTCTGGCAAGTTTCCTTTAAATCGGTTCAGATTAAGATATAGCATAGCTTCCATATATTAATTGGACCTATTCATGTTTAGATCCGGTTTAGATATAGATAAGGATCACATATGTAAGTTCTTTCAATTTAATGTCAATGTTCCTTCAAAAATGCGACTTCTTTTAGGATACTTATGTAGAATATACAAAAGTTGTGAAGGGTATTATATAGTCGGTCCAGTCCGACTTTACTACCTTCCTTACTGTTTTTTTTTTTTTTTTTTTTTTGAAAAGAAACTCCTACTTATTTTGGCATATCGCTGGCTTAACTGGTAAAAGCAGCAAGTCCATATTTTATAATTTTACAGGAGAGACAAAAAACTATACAATTTTTTTGAATAAATATTTTTTAAATCTGTAAATGCGATTGGTTTTCATATGTTTTGAGTATTTAATTTGTGTAAAAATAAAATTAAAAAATATATATATTTGGGGATATACACACATTTTTGGACTTACAGCTTTTTCTGTTTCTTAGTTTGTATGTTTTCTTGGACTTATGCCTTTTTCTTACAACTTGTCTCCCATTTTGTTTCTTACGTACTGCAATGAAAGTATACTTTTGTTACTTTTTTATTGTTTTGCAATGATAATAAAAGATTTTATGTTTCGATTGTTTAAAAAAAAAATAAACGTAATTTATTTAAAAATATATGTACAAAATGAAAAGTATTTAATTATTAATTATTTTTTTAATGAAAATTAAATCAGGCTTATTTCAATGCTGAAAAAAATTATATTATATTAAGTTAATTTTATTCCACCAACATCCAACGTATTTAAAAAATATTTTTTGCACACTCGCATATTTTTGCCATGTACCTTGAAGTAATATTTTAAAGTTATATTTCTTTTTGATTTAGATACAATTTTTCTATTTCGCGGTCTTTTAATTGGGACTATTTCAATTAAAGTGTTTACATAATTTTTTTTTTCTTAATTCATGTTCCAAATTTTTTTAAAAATATTTTTTCTTTCATCGTTATTTATCTCCGCACATTTCATGGTGCCAAATTTTTAAAATCTGCATCTACCCTTCATTATTACATGGAGTTGGTAACTCGTTGGAATCTTCAGAGTCACTATGAAACCCATATGGTACCAGACCATCGTCCAACTCAAATCCACAATCAAAAGGTTGATTTTCGAAATTGTTGTTAACATTAAATGACAAGGTAGGCGTCTATTTAAATAATAATTAACAATATATTTTACAAAATTAATATGTTTATCTTAAGCACTATTAATTAAACATTTACGTTGGTTTTAAGAAATAGCACACGTGTGATTAACCTGTTAATGTACTCACTAGACTGATCGATGTTCATACGATTAATAGCTTGATTCTCAATGATTTTAAATGAAACAATTGATAATACAGCACTGAAAGAAGTGAGATATTACGCAAACGTGTGATAAGTTTCAATTGACATAACAACATCAAATCTCAATTTATTGAAAAAGTGGACTTACAGCCTTTACATGTTGTTAAGCCAGCGACATGTTCTAAATTGGACTTACCGCCTTTACTAATCACTACAAAACTACAACAACAAATGAGATAATTGTAATTTTTTTAAAATAATTCGATGAATTTTTATTTATTGAACATGTCTGCATCAAAATCTCAATTTCAAGCAAAAGTGGACTTACTGCCTTTACCAGTTAAGCCAGCGATATATACCATTTAAAAAAGTAATAAATATATAGATAACATGAAATATAGATATAGAGGTAACATGAAATTGTATACAGCAGAAGCACTTTCTGTAAAATTGTCTCTGTTAACCCCTCAATGACCAGCAATGTAAATTTACATTGTAATATTTTCTAACATCTCTGTGCTTTTAGAGTGAGGAGAAAACTGTAACAGCTCTGTTAATTCTCACAAATCAAGGAGAAAACTCTCTACGGCTCTGTTAATAGCATTTACAAAAGAAAAAGATCCAAGCCAATATTACAAGTGTGGGTGCCGTTAAGGAGGATATAAAAAATCGTTCACATTGCTACTAAATTTGACATTTAATGTGAAGAACACCCACTTTTTATGTGAATGTGTGTGTGTTATTGTTTGGCTTCACTAAGGCCAATGTGTATGGAAGATTTGTAAAATGTTTCGTCACCAATAAACTTGCATGTCATCCAGACATTCATAGTCCCACATCCATTTAAGGCACCTTTGAGAATAGCTCATGCAATTTATTTAACTAAGTACAAAGGGGAATTTAATAAAAATAATAAAAAAATAAAACTAAACGACTTTTTATTGTAACGACACACGTAGGGGATATATTCCAACAATTATTAATTGTATTGCAATAAATAATAGACTTTAAAGAGGCGTTGGAAGAAAAAATTACAATGAGGAAATGGCATTTTTTTAAATTTATGTGAGCGCTATCAACTACATTTCAATAAATAAAGGCACAAATATGCAACTCTACTTGGACCATTAAACACACAAGGATATCTAATATTCGCGTTGTCGTTATAGGAGATGAATCTCGGTTGGTGCTTGTTTTAGTTACAGCACGATCAGCTGATTGCTAAACCAATGATCGGCCTATAAGTAAGATATCAGCTAACATCTTTTAGAGACCTTCTGCGATTGTCTGAACATTCCCATCTTTCAATTTGAGCATTAATTTTTCTACAAACATTCTTGAGGACCATGTCAGATATTCAAAGCCTCCATGGTGTTTGTAACATTGATGCTTCATTGTCATCTTCCCAATCGGAACAATCGGGTATCGCTGAGAGTGAATACAATTATTTCAATTTTCATATGCTGGTTTGCCTTTGGAATAACGAAAGTGGCAATTGAAAAAATTCTTTGCTGCTTTATTGGACGACCATATTAACATTGATGCTTACCTTGTAATATTTCATTGCAATCGGGTATCGCTTAAATTTTTCTACAGTGCTCGTAGACTTCGCGAAGTTTGAAGAACTTAAAATGCACAAAGATATTTATTCAGAAGTTATCATTGCCAACGACCCCATAAAGAATAGGTATTCTTGATCAGAATTTAATTATATGTCGAATTAGTCATGGATTTCTGTCTGTGAGATTGCGACAGAAATGATAATATTTTAGATAGAGATTTTCAGTTTTGCACTAACAATGCTGGGGAGATTCATATTGCAAAGTTTTGTTATTGCTCCCCTCTACTGCCCAATTTTCGGTATTTTGGAGTTTTTAGCGGCTTTTACCAACACAAAGACTCCAGTGCGGCATTTTGCGGTTTTGGGGGCTGAAATACATCAGCGAATATGATCATTGCAGGCCCATGTTTTGACATAACCTCCGTATAAAGGCTCAACCCAACTTTCGGGATTTTGCGTTTTCAGAGCGTAAAAACAATATGGGGGTCCACGTATTTGTGTTTGTATGTATGTAAGATATGATTTTTTATACGCTCCACAACAAGGTGAAGTGTTTTTTTAATTTGTTCCCTTTGCATCACCTTGTAATATTTACCTGAGACCCCATTCATATTATACATATTCTTCATCAGAACAAAATTCTATGTCGAATTCTATGTTTATTTAGTCCACCCCTCTGTTGAAATCACGATAGATGATCGCAATATTGAAAATTTGAAAATTTGCACATACATTTGTTTGCCCCTAGGGAGCTTGTTATTGAAAATGGGATATATTTGTGCCCGTTTTGGTGCAACCCGGTACCACCCAATATTCGATATTTGTAGCTTTTTGGTACGTTTTTCAACGGCACTTTTTATACCCTATACCATAAGGTGGGGTATATATCATTTTTTACTTCCTTTACAACACATTGAAGAAATATTAACCGTCTGTGTAATTGTTTGTTGAAATCACGATATAGATCACTATATTTAATATAGAGTTCTGAAATTTTGCACCGACATTGCTAGTACTCCTAGAATTTTTTCGTAAAGCAAAGGAATATGTCGGTCCACATTTTAGTGTAGCCGCCATATAAAAGTAACCCTCAATATTCGGTATTTTGTGGATTTTGGACAAGTTTTCCAACCATATTTAGCTTTAATTTGGGTTCTC
This sequence comes from Musca vetustissima, assembly GCF_032173495.1. Taxonomy (NCBI): domain Eukaryota; kingdom Metazoa; phylum Arthropoda; class Insecta; order Diptera; family Muscidae; genus Musca; species Musca vetustissima. Next base: position 970 of record NW_026888140.1, on the reverse strand, counting down.
ATTGAATGATACATATCCATACCCAGTGAGCGGAGCAGTATAGTCGGATGGCGCCGACCATATGATACCCTACACTACTTCCATGAAAATCTAACTTTCGGTGGTACTATATTCTGAACTTGAGCAATATTTTGCGATATTTGCGCCCTCCTCTAATTATTTGTCCGGATTCCCTTCACCGTGGCTTGTGTTGTGATGTTCGGCTTTCAATTGCGGCCTATAAATCGACTCGAAAAAAATACAAAAATATGTTTTCGGTCCACATCATCCCAAAATTATTATTTGATCATCGAAAACTATAGGCGTTGTCCATGACCATAACTGGAACCTCATGGAACATTTAAATGTCATTTGCGCTATACTTCCACCTTCCAGTGTGGTATTGGTTTACTAAATAATATCTCAGTACGTAAGCACCTGTAAATATTTAAGTTTAACTCCCACATCTTAGTACATACGACCATATTAATGGTATCAATCACTCCTCTTGAATATGCTATCAACTTCTTAGGTCTTTGTTCTTCAGTGGTAAATATATACGCTATAGAATACAAATTTTGTACTTTTTCACACAAAAGTCAGGGTCCAATTGACCCGCTAAATAATGACCGATATTTATCAAAACAGGCATGCTTATTCTCTGGCCCGATCCCCTTCTTCATGCAAAAATTCGTGGCGTTTGGGCCATAATTGCGGCCTCTGGAGCGACCAGCAAAACCGACAAAAATAAAGTTTTTCGTCCATTTCATCCCCTAAATATTAACCGATCTTTTCATTGGCCAAAACCCATCCTACATGCAAAATTTCGTGAAGATTGGTCCATAACTGTGGCCTGTATCGTGTTTACAATTTACAATGGACGGACGGACACACATGTCTAGATCGACTTAGCTAGTCGTGATATGACGATCGGTATGCTTAAAGGTGGGTCTAGTACCAATATTTCGCGGCGTTACAAACTCTTGTGGCT
>NW_026888139.1:0-9091 GCF_032173495.1 Musca vetustissima | reverse complement strand
AAATTGAATTAGACTAGAAAAACGGTCTGTTACAATTTGAATAATATCGCATTTCATAAAATGTTTAAGACAACGAGAAAAAAACAACGTGATAACAAATTTATTATTAACAGTATTAACAAGACCCATTCAATGTATTACGCTTTAATGGTTTTGAATTCGCTCAAAATACATATGGGCAATAAGAAATGGTGGACGGTATAAAAAGGATATCGGAAAATCTGATGGATTACTGTTACATGAAAGGTTGTCGATTTTCCACCCATATTGGGAATATGCTTAGATGTGAATCGATATAGCCCATCTTCGACCTCGGTCTGACTTCTAACGGAATGTCAAAATTAGTAAAGCTTTCATGTCAACTTTTCCTTTTTAAAGAAAAAGTTGCTGGATTTCTTACAAGGTCTGCCTCATAGCCCCATAATAAATAAATGTCCCTTGCAATAAAGCCATATTCGCTCGAGGTGCGTGGCATCGGTATGTTAAAGTCATATTCTTCCATTTTAGGCAAGAAAAAGTCGATTATCATATGACCATATTCTTCCATTTCAGACAAAAAAAGTCTGTTATCATATGACCATAACGAATTGAATTGATGGTGACCTTCGAACCAAAAAGTGACTTTCTCTGGATGTAATGGTATCTTTTCATTTACTGGAGAATTTTCTCAGAATTCCAAATTCGACAATGTTGTTCATTATTAGTTGAACGATTTTGTAAACAATATTCTTCTCTTAAAACACGATATGTGGCCGTGACGGAATCACAATTTTTGTAGTAGTTTTGATAATTTTTATTCTTTGTGAGCAATCCATTTTCGTCAATGCCAGACTTTCAACTGAGCAGAAAAAAATTGGTATATAGTTTTACAGATGCCGAATTCCAGTCATATACTATGGAAACCACGAAATATATAGCCCTTTTCCAATGTTTATCTACCTTTAAACTACATAAGTAATTCAATGTCTCTTTCAATGTCGATTGCTTAATTAAGAATAGTCTTATTTCCTTTTTTGGATTGTTATATAATTTCCATATATTAAATGCAAGCCTTGTCATGTTGGTTATTCATTAACAAGTAGAGTAAACAAGTAAACAACATACGTTCATTTTCAAACACTACACTTAACTAGATAGCACTCACTCCGCACATTGGCCACAGTTCATTCAGTCATTTAACGCCAGCGCCAAAGGCTGGCGCAATAATTCATGTGTGAGTGTTCGCGTCAATTGTATTTCCCTATCCCTTCCACAGCACGTCCAAGTACAATTTGTCAAAAAGGAAGACCATGATGATATTATAAAATAGATTGAAATAGAAAGGAAATTTTAATAAATTGAGCAGTAAATCGTATAATAGAATATTGCCTTTAAAATATTGTTAAATTTAATGAAAAACCAGTAAGGAAAGTAGTAAAGTCGGACGGGGCCGACTATATGATACCCTTCACCACTATGGGTATATTAAACAGGACTATTAACATGAAATTGGATGAAATAAAATATGTGATATTTATCTAAATGTGAATCTACCTAGATCTATCCATAAAGTATGTAAATCGACTTCAAACAAATATAAATAGGTCATCCGTTGGGCTATGTCTGTATTTCTAGAAAACGCAACTATGTAATTCTATGCTCAATTTTGTAAGTTGTGCTAAATTTGATGTCAATCTGACTACATGAGGAGTTTGATGCCCAATTTACTTGAAATCGGACGAAAATATATATGGATGCTCTATCCAAATATTAAGCGATTTCAAACAAACATGTCACAGGTTAGGTTACAGTAATTTCAGAACGTTTTGTTCCGATCAGCCTATTGGTTCCTTGGTGCGTCAATTACTTAAAATCAATCTATAATAAAAGGGAGCTGTATCTAAATCTGGACCGATTTTCACGAAACAAGGCAGACAGACATCATTCTAGGCTCAATTCAATACGTTATGCCAAATATCGTGCAAATCGAAGGATATATAGGGACTTTGGTGCACCATTTACATGAAATCGGACGAAACTACATATGTGAGCTATATCTAAATCTGGACCGATTTTCTCGAAACTTGGCAGACATCACTCTAGTCTTAATTCAATACGTTATGCAAAATTTCGTGCAAATCGAAAGATATATAGGGACTTTGGGGCACCATTTACATGAAATCGGACGAAACTATATATGGGAGCTATATCTAAATCTGAACCGATTTTCATGAAACTCAGCACACATCATTTTAGGCCTAATTCATTACGCTGTGCCAAATTTCGTGCAAATCGAAAGATATATAGGGACTTTGGTGCACCATTTACATAAAAGCGGACGAAACTATATATGGGAGCTATATCTAAATCTGAACCGATTTTAATGAAACTCAGCACACATCATTCTAGGCCTAATTCATTACGATGTGCCAAATTTCGTGCAATTCGGAAGATATATAGGGACTTTTTACATTAAATCGGACGAATATATATATGGGAGCTATATCTAAATCTGTACCGATTTTTCCCAATTTCAATAGGGTTCGTCCCTGGGCCAAATAAGTGACATATGCCAAATTTCATCCAAATCGGGTCATAAATGCGACCTGTACTTTGTTCACAAAAATACATGGACGGACGGACATGCGTAAATCGATTTAGAAAGTGATTCTATGCATATTCTCAAAAGGAACCATGTGTCTATCTCGTTTCCTTTTGCCTGTTACAAACATATGCACAAAGACATAATACCCTGTACCACAGTGTGGTGAAGGGTATAAAAATCGAGATTATAGCTAGTACAAATTATCCGACCACCCACTAATACCATTAAGACTTGCTAAAATACAGCGAAAAAGTATACTGATGTTTAGATATATACTGATGTGACAGATTGTTTTGTATATTTGAATAAGCTCGCTTATTAACCGTTTATAAGCTACAAGTGAAGGTTTTTTTTTAACTTTCTGTCAAATATTTCTTATTGCAAAATTGTCCATCATTTACAATCAAAACCAGTAAGGAAACTTCAAATGTCAGACGGGACCGACTATATGATACCCTTCACCACTTTGGATGCATACAAGATATTATTACATGTACAATGTGTACAATATCCTGTAGATAAAAGATACATAGCATCTTTGGGGCACCATTAAAATGGAATCGGGCGAAATAAAATGTGTAAACTACATAGATATTTGAACTAACTTGAACAGCCCATACACCCACCATTCGGAAATTTATGAAAAATCAATGAAATCGAGCATAATATGTATGGTGTAATATATATGTGTGCGTATTTAAGGAACCGTAGGCTGCAGTACTTCAGCGCAGTGCTCCATCAAAAATGTATCCCGACACAAAATCCAACACACGTTACCCTAGGTTTCGTTTGGTACGTTGTGCACTAAATCGTAATAATCGGACAAACTATAGTTATTTGGTACAGCATTTAGATTAAATAAGATGAAATATATTTTGAAGCTTTATATAAACCTGAAACGACTTCAATCTAATAAGCTATGCAATATATCATGTAAAGCGAACAGACATAGGCTCCTCCATGTGCATAAAAAAATTTACATCTGAACCGATTTCAACAAAAGAACAGGAACAATGATGCGCCATTAACATAAAATGGGACCTATATTTAAATCCGAAGCTATTTCTACAAATTTCACGGATGCCAACCTATAGTAACTTCAATACGCTATGCAAAATTTTGTCTCAATCGGACAAACATTCACAATATACTGTTCTATTTACATAAAATCTGACGAAACTATGTATGGTAGCTATATCTAAATCGGAACCGATTCCAACAAAACACGGACGGTAACCTGTTGTAATTTCAATACGCTATGCAAAATTTTGTCTCAATGGGCGTATCAAAATCCCAATTTCCAACAATGGCCTCGGATTTGCCTTCCATTTTATCCCAAAATTTACGTGGATTCTATGGAAACGTGTGTAATGAATTAACTGAGCGAATTGAGAGGCTAGTATAATTCCAATTGATTGTCTCCCGAAATCGTTCTTACGACCTATGTAAATCGTTGCGGGACGAGAAAAATCCAACATATGAAGCACGAACATATATAATTTGTAGAATAATTGCACAAAAAACAGCGAAATATGTTTATTTGTATTGTAAAAATTTATTTTCTTAATTTTATGGGTCGATTACGGATGGTAACCATAGTTTAGTTGCGTTGCCAGTGGCCAAATTTGAATTATGGATGGCAACTGTTGTCAACTTCAGTTGCTTCAAATAGAAATTTTCAGCAACCATTTATTTCTGGTTGCTGTTTAGTCGTTTTTAGCAATAAGAACTGAAATTTGTAGGCTTCGGTCAAAACCACCGACATTGTGGGTCGAGCCATGCCAAGGTTAAAGTCATTACCATGGGACATTTGAAAACTTCCCTCCAAAAAAAAAAAAAAAAAAAAAAAACCTCAGAGCTGCACACACCTTCAAGAGAGGAGGAATTGCTGTTGACCGTCGGGCTTTTCGGAAACCAGAGTTTAATGATTCAAATGAGTACACAACTTTATATTTAGCTTTGACTTAAAGCTAAAATGAGCAGTTGATTGAACATTTCTCTAATCATAAACCTACTTACAGAACGGATGGTAGTTCTAATGGATTGGATTTATCTCTTAAATGCCACACCTTGCACATCATTTTCACCATAAAAAACTAGTTCCACTGAGCTTGTCATCACTTAAAATTAGCTTTTCTGAAATATTCTATTCAATTTTTTGTTTTCTTACAATATTTCTAGTTGCAGAAGTGTCAAAACATGTTATCCACGGCAACTTAGAAAAGTTGATATTCATAATGTTAAGTTTTATTTCAGTGGCATTGCCAGTTTAAATCGCAACTGAAGTTTGGTTGCTTTCCATAATCGACCCATTAATCTGACCAAAATATACAGTTGCGGTCAAAATAATAGCAGTGCACCCTATCTTCAATGATTCATGCTTGTTTTTCCTAACGTGGACTTATTAATAATCCCATCACTGTATTTACCGTTATAGAATGTGAGTGCAAAATAAAATCAGTAAAAATTGTGGTTTAGTACTTGCACGTGTTTTTGTATTATTCAATATTTTCAAACAGTCGGCATATTGGTGCAGTCAAAAAAATAGCAGCAAGTTGTAAAATTTAGAAAACATCATTAAAATCTCTAGATTTTTTTTATCAATAGAATTAAAAAGTAAGCAAATTTGCAATTTGTTGTGTTTTTTAAATAAAACTATTTCTTTTTCTTTGAAAGTGGGCCGAGGAAAGCATTGCGGAGAAGATACCCGGCGTCTGATAAAAAAATTAATATCGGAAGGAAAAACGTACAAAGAAGTACAGAATTTGTTGAATTGTTCTGCCAAAATGATCAGGAACGCATTAATATATAAAGAAAAAATCGAAACTAGGGGTAGAAAGTCTGTAGTGTCAGAAAAAACCAGACGGATGATTAAAAACGCTAGTACCAAAAATCCTCCAGTGTCTGCCACAGAAATAAGAGGCAGTATTTGTCTATCTGTAAGTGTAGAAACTGTTCGCAGAGTATTATGCGAAGGCAGCCTGTATGCGCGGAGTCCGAGAAAGGTGCCACTTTTGAAAAAAACACACACACATCACAAAGCGATTGCGTTTTGCAAAAACACACATTGAATGGCCACTTGAAAAATGGAGAAACATACTATGGTCTGATGAGTCCAAAATTGTTTTATATGGTGGTACTGGGTCCCGACAGTATGTAAGGCGCCCACCAAATAAAGAATATGACCCCCGATATACAAATAAAACGGTTAAACATGTTGGATCAAATGTGATGGTTTGGGTATGTTTCTAGTACTACGGAGTAGGGCCAATATATTGGATTAAAAATACTATGGATGCCACTCAATATATTGAAATATTGCAAAATATTATGCTCCCATATGCGGAATATGAAATGCCTTTAAAATGGACATTTCAACAGGACAATGATCCGAAGCATACCAGCCGACTAGCAAAACGGTGGTTTCAGGACAACAATATAGATCTTATGGAATGGCCCGCACAGTCACCGGATCTAAATCCAATTGAAAATTTGTGGTGCGATATCAAGAAGGAGGTGGCCAGAGCTAAACCTAAGAATAATAATGAGCTATGGAGTGTAATTCAGGAAGCCTGGCTAAAAATTCCATCCGAAAGATGCAAAAATTTAGTCAATTCCATGAAACGTCGCTGTGAAGCAGTAATACGCAACAAAGGATTTGCAACAAAGTATTAATTTGTAGGGAATAATGCTCATTACATGAATTTTAAGGTTAAATGTTAATATAAGAACATCAAATGAATTTATGTTATGTTTTCGTTAGAACTGCTATTTTTTTGACCGACGTCATTTCGGTAATACACGTTATTTAACACAATATTTTCAAAATACAACACTTTTAGTTTTTATAACCATATAAATAATAAATCGTAATGCAATGCCTTTAATTTGTGAAAAAAACATTCCGCAATTTCAATGAAAAACATTGTTTTTTTCGGGAGGAATATTTCAATATATTGCACTGCTATTTTTTTGACCGCAGCTGTATATAGTAGTGAGTTCTTCCATGTTTCATCGCAATTGGTTTATAAATACGAACTATACTTTGTTTAAAACATACATGGGCAAACGAAGGGATTCAGATGGATAAATGGACTCAGAAATTGACTGAAAGAATATTCTCAAAAGCAACAATGGGTCTATTTTGATTCTTAATACTTAGCTGGCTTGTGGCAGAACGGCTGTTCCATAATCCGAGTCGGTCTTCTGTGGATCTTATCAAATTTGAAGGACCATGTTCCGAGATGTTGTCTTCTACTTGATCTTTACATCGGATTCCTGACCTTCCCCTTCTGCGTGAACCATCACTTGGCTCCCTTTTATACGCCTCTTGAGCTGGGGCATCCTCATCCATTCTCACAACATGTCCTAGCCAACGTAGTCGTTGCAGCTCGATCCGTCTGACTATGTTGATGTGATATTTAAGGAATAAAAAAATTAGCTGCGGAGACCTGCGGTCCTAAGAGTTATTTAACTTTTTTGGTGACCAACTTATGAAAATTATGGCATATTCATGAAATGGTTAGAAGCGAATGGTCCAATATGTTATGTATACAATTAAATAAGTTATTGAGGTCAAATAGGAAGGAGAAGATGGATTCAGAACATAGTAATAATACAATATTTTACATAAAATATGCTATTAAGGGAACCCCCCCCCCCTCTCGATTTTAATTTTTCAAGATTTTCAATGGGCTGGTCAATCAATACCAATGCTTGTTAAGGTTTGTAACTTTACACATATATAATTGAAGATTTAAAATAGAAGAAAAATAATAATAAAAAAATTTTGTTGTTGTTTTTTGTAATTAAAGAAAAGTTCTCATTTTTGATGGCGGGCACGATAACTCCTCACTGGAACATTGGAATCCGAAAATTCCAACGGTGTTAGAAAGAGTACATGTCTGGTTCTCGATTTTTTACCAAAACCCAAGTTAAAAAAAGGAAGATCTTCTCCGATTGGCGTTATCCTAGTTCATACGATAGCTATACACTCACAGAGAAACGTGTACAAATTTGAAATCGATTGGGTTATTAGTTTTTGAGTTATCGTGCCCGCCATTCACAGAAAAATGTTTAGAGAAAAACGCGTTTTAAGTTTGAGAAGCCCATCAGCCGTCACTTGATGCTGACACAATAAATCGGCTATATCTTCAAGAGTTCTTGAGATTTTCATTTGAAATTTTGTAGGCACATTCTATAATTAGTGTAGATTCGAATTATATCAACAACATTTTTGACCCCGAGAATGGGGGGTCGCCTTAAGTGGTAAAAACGTTATTCGAAGCGGAAATATGGGAGAATTGGTTTTAAAATATAGCTTTTAAATAAATTTTCAGTCAGTTTGAAGATTATACTTATTTATCAGATTATTTGAGCCATAATTTTATAATCTAAATTTAGAGGTCGCACATGAATTACCTTTGTGGAAAGTTCATACAGAAAAATATTAGTTCATGACATGGGATATGCAATGTGCAGTACAATACCTTTTGAGTGACTTTCACAAGATGCTAATAAGTCATGCCAACAAATAATTAGTAGCAGCCCGAACTTTTGTTAAAGCCGAGTTAAATACAGATTTTATTTAGTATTTTATATTACAATCCGACCTTGTAATATCCTTAAACAGCCATAAAGTAAAGGCCCGAGATTATAACGTGGATGATACTAAATCGTACATTTGGGAAGACAATATTTTATATATATCTCTGATGTGAATGATAAAAAATAATATATTAGTTACTAAAGGATATAAAATATTTATTATTTTACAAAAAAAAAAAAAAAAAAAAAAAAATAACAAAAAATAAAACTACTATACTTAATTTAGCTGCATATAACGATTTTATAGTACAGAAAGTTAAATTTTTAGAAACTTTTGGTATGGTAAGTACCCGAAATATGGGCCAACAACTAAATTACAACACCTATTACTGTCTTCGTCCAAATTACATCAAATTTGGGAAAATTTTCATGGAATTTGGATAAATATAAACAATTTTATAAGTCCAAAATGCGGATTTTTCAAGACCCTTTGTATGGGAGGTACATCAAATCTTGGTCCGATCTACAGTTTTTGGTCCGTTGATTTATAGTCATAAGTAAATGTAAACTGCCAATTTGCATTGAATTTGGTTGAATATTAAAGATTATATAGCCCAAAATAGTAAAATTTTCAAGACCCTTTGTATGGGAGGTATATTAAATTTTGGTCCGATCTACCCAGTTTTTGGTCAGTTGCTTTATAGCCTAATTAAATGTAAATTGCCAATTTTCATTGAATTTGTTTGAATATTAAAGTTTTTTTAGGCCCAAAAGGGTGACATTCTCAAGACCCATTATATGGGAGGTATACCAAATCTTGGTCCGACCTATCCAATTTTTTGTCAGTTGCTCTTTAGGCCAATAATAAGCACATGTGCCAAATTTCATTAACTTACGACAACTCCTTCTATTGTTGGCCGCTGTTTATATGAACTCGCGACATAGTGCGTCGGCGGCGCG